>NW_026607320.1:0-189817 GCF_029890125.1 Rhinichthys klamathensis goyatoka
AATAACAGTGATTTGAATCTCTGAGTACTCCTGCCCTGAGAGCAGCGCGTAATACACTAAAATAACAGCGATTTGAATCTATTGAGTACTCCTGCCTGAGAGCTGCACGTAATACACTAAAATAACAGTGATTTGAATCTATTGAGTACTATTGCCCTGAGAGCAGCGCGTAATACACTAAAATAACAGCGATTTGAATCTATTGAGTACTCCTGCCTTGAGAGCTACACGTAATACATTAAAATAACAGCGATTTGAATCTATTGAGTACTCCTGCCCTGAGAGCTGCATGTAATACACTAAAATAACAGCGATTTGAATCTCTTGAGTACTCCTGCCCTTAGAGCTGCACGTAATACACTAAAATAAGAGAGATTTGAATCTATTGAGAACTCCTGCCCTGAGAGCTGCACGTAATACACTAAAATAACAGCGATTTGAATCTATTGAGTACTCCTGCCCTGAGAGCTGCATGTAATACACTAGAAATAACAGCGATTTGAATCTATTGAGTACTCCCTGCCCTGAGGACTGCTCGTAATACACTAAAATAACAGCGATTTGAATCTATTGAGTACTCCTGCCCTTAGAGCTGCACGTAATACACTAAAATAACAGCGATTTGAATCTATTGAGTACTCCTGCCCTGAGAGCTGCACGTAATACACTAAAATAACAGCGATTTGGAATCTATTGAGTACTCCTGCCCTTTAGAGCTGCACGTAATACACTAAAATAACAGCGATTTGAATCTATTGAGTACTCCTGCCCTGAGAGCTGCTCGTAATACACTAAAATAACAGCGATTTGAAATCTATTGAGTACTCCTGCCCTTAGAGCTGCACGTAATGCACTAAAATAACAGCGATTTGAATCTATTGAGAACTCCTGCCCTGAGAGCTGCACGTAATACACTAAAATAACAGCGATTTGAATCTATTGAGTACTACTGCCCTGAGAGCTGCACGTAATACACTAAAATAACAGCGATTTGAATCTATTGAGTACTCCTGCCCTGAGAGCTGCTCGTAATACACTAAAATAACAGCGATTTGAATCTATTGAGTACTCCTGCCCTGAGAGCTGCTCGTAATACACTAAAATAACAGCGATTTGAATCTATTGAGAACTCCTGCCCTGAGAGCTGCATGTAATACACTAAAATAACAGCGATTTGAATCTATTGAGTACTCCTGCCCCTTAGAGCTGCACGTAATACACTAAAATAACAGCGATTTGAATCTATTGAGTACTCCTGCCCTGAGAGCTGCTCGTAATACACTAAAATAACAGCGATTTGAATCTATTGAGTACTCCTGCCCTTAGAGCTGCACGTAATGCACTAAATAACAGCGATTTGAATCTATTTGAGAACTCCTGCCCTGAGAGCTGCACGTAATACACTAAAATAACAGCGATTTGAATCTATTGAGAACTCCTGCCCTGAGAGCTGCATGTAATACACTAAAATAACAGCGATTTGAATCTATTGAGTACTCCTGCCCTTAGAGCTGCACGTAATACACTAAAATAACAGCGATTTGAATCTATTGAGTACTCCTGCCCTGAGAGCTGCTCGTAATACACTAAATACAGCGATTTGAATCTATGAGTACTCCTGCCCTTAGAGCTGCACGTAATGCACTAAAATAACAGCGATTTTGAATCTATTGAGAACTCCTGCCCTGAGAGCTGCACGTAATACACTAAAATAACAGCAATTTGAATCTATTGAGTACTACTGCCCTGAGAGCTGCACGTAATACACTAAAATAACAGCGATTTGAATCTATTGAGTACTCCTGCCCTGAGAGCTGCTCGTAATACACTAAAATAACAGCGATTTGAATCTATTGAGTACTCCTGCCCTGAGAGCTACACGTAATACACTAAAATAACAGCGATTTGAATCTATTGAGTGCTCCCTGCCCTGAGAGCTGCACGTAATACACTAAAATAATAGCGATTTGAATCTATTGAGTGCTCCTGCCCTGAGAGCTGCACGTAATACACTAAAATAACAGCGATTTGAATCTATTGAGTGCTCCTGCCCTGAGAGCTGCTCGTAATACACTAAAATAACAGCGATTTGAATCTATTGAGTACTCCTGCCCTGAGAGCTACACGTAATACACTAAAATAACAGCGATTTGATCTATTGAGTACTCCTGCCCTGAGAGCTGCACGTAATACACTAAAATAACAGTGATTTGAATCTATTGAGTACTCCTGCCCTGAAGAGGTGCATGTAATACACCTAAATAACAGCGATTTGAATCTATTGAGTACTCCTGCCCTTAGAGCTGCACGTAATACACTAAAATAACAGCGATTGTGAATCTATTGAGTACTCCTGCCCTGAGAGCTGCATGTAATACACTAAAATAACAGCGATTTGAATCTATTGAGTACTCCTGCCCTGAGAGGTGCATGTAAATACACTAAAATAACAGCGATTTGAATCTATTGAGTACTCCTGCCCTGAGAGCTGGCACGTAATACACTAAAATAACAGCGATTTGAATCTATTGAGTACCTCTGCCCTGAGAGGTGCATGTAATACACTAAATTAACAGCGATTTGAATCATTTGAGTACTCCTGCCCTGAGAGCTGCACGTAATACACTAAAATAACAGCGATTTGAATCTATTGAGTACTCCTGCCCTGAGAGTCTGCACGTAATACACTAAAATAACAGCGATTTGAATCTATTGAGTACTCCTGCCTTGAGAGCAGCGAGTAATACACTAAAATAACAGTGATTTGAATATATTGAGTACTCCTGCCCTGAGAGCAGCGCGCAATACACAAAAATAACAGCGATTGAATCTATTGAGTACTCCTGCCCTGAGAGCTGCACGTAATTACACTAAAATAACAGTGATTTGAATCTATTGAGTACTATTGCCCTGAGAGCAGCGCGTAATACACTAAAATAACAGCGATTTGAATCTATTGAGTACTCCTGCCCTGAGAGCAGCGCGTAATACACTAAAATAACAGCGATTTGAATCTATTTGAGTACTCCTGCCCTGAGAGCTGCACGTAATACACTAAAATAACAGTGATTTGAATCTATTGAGTACTCCTGCCCTGAGAGCTGCACGTAATGCACTAAAAAACAGCGATTTGAATCTATTGAGTACTCCTGCCCTGAGAGCTGCACGTAATGCACTAAAATAACAGCGATTTGAATCTATTGAGTACTCCCTGCCCTGAGAGCTGCACGTAATGCACTAAAATAACAGCGATTTGAATCTATTGAGTACTCCCTGCCCTGAGATCTGCACGTAATGCACTAAAATAACAGCGATTTGAATCTATTGAGTACTCCCTGCTCTGAGAGCTGCACGTAATGCACTAAAATAACAGCGATTTGAAGCCTATTGAGTACTCCTGCCCTGAGTGCTGCACGTAATGCACTAAAATAAAAGCGATTTGAATCTATTGAGTACTCCTGCCCTGACACCTCCACGTAATACATAATAATAACAGCGATTTGAACATATTGAGTACTCCTGCCCTGAGAGCTGCACGTAATACATAATAATAACAGCGATTTGAACCTATTGAGTACTCCTGCCCTGAGAGCAGCGCGTAATGCACTAAAATAACAGCGATTTGAATCTATTGAGTACTCCTGCCCTGAGAGCTGCACGTAATACACTAAAATAACAGCGATTTGAATCTATTGAGTGCTCCTGCCCTTAGAGCTGCACGTAATACACTAAAATAACTGCGATTTGAATCTATTGAGTACTCCTGCCCTGAGAGCTGCACGTAATACACTAAAATAACAGCGATTTGAATCTATTGAGTACTCCTGGCCCTGAGAGCAGCGAGTAATACACTAAAATAACAGTGATTTGAATCTATTGAGTACTCCTGCCCTGAGAGCAGCGCATAATACACTAAAATAACAGCGATTTGAATCTATTGAGTACTCCTGCCCTGAGAGCTGCACGTAATACACTAAAATAACAGTGATTTGAATCTATTTGAGTACTATTGCCCTGAGAGCTGCACGTAATACACTAAAATAACAGCGATTTTGAATCTATTTGAGTACTCCTGCCCTGAGAGCTACACGTAATACACTAAAATAACAGCGATTTGAATCTATTGAGTACTCCTGCCCTGAGAGCTGCACGTAATACACTAAAATAACAGCGATTTGAATCTATTGAGTACTCCTGCCCTTAGAGCTGCACGTAATACACTAAAATAACAGCGATTTGAATCTATTGAGGACTCCTGCCCTGAGAGCAGCGCGTCTGTAATACACTAAAATAACAGCGATTTGAATCTATTGAGTGCTCCTGCCCTGAGAGCTGCACGTAATACACTAAAAATAACAGCGATTTGAATCTATTGAGTGCTCCTGCCCTGAGAGCTGCACGTAATACACTAAAATAACAGCGATTTGAATCTATTGAGTGCTCCTGCCCTGAGAGCTGCACGTAATACACTAAAATAACAGCAATTTGAATCTATTGAGTACTCCTGCCCCTGAGAGCTACACGTAATACACTAAAATAACAGCGATTTGAATCTATTGAGTACTCTGCCCTGAGAGCTGCACGTAATACACTAAAATAACAAGTGATTTGAATCTATTGAGTACTCCTGCCCTGAAGGTGCATGTAATACACTAAAATAACAGCGATTTGAATCTATTGAGTACTCCTGCCCTTAGAGCTGCACGTAATACACTAAAATAACAGCGATTTGAATCTATTGAGTACTCCTGCCCTGAGAGCTGCATGTAATACACTAAAATAACAGCGATTTTGAATCTATTGAGTACTCCTGCCCTGAGAGGTGCATGTAATACACTAAAATAACAGCGATTTTTAATCTATTGAGTACTCCTGCCCTGAGAGCTGCACGTAATACACTAAAATAACAGCGATTTGAATCTATTGAGTACTCCTGCCCTGAGAGGGCATGTATACACTAAAATAACAGCGATTTGAAATCTATTGAGTACTCCTGCCCTGAGAGGTGCATGTAATACACTAAAAATAACAGCGATTTTAATCTATTGAGTACTCCTGCCCTGAGAGCTGCACGTAATACACTAAAATAACAGCGATTTGAATCTATTGAGTACTCCTGCCCTGAGAGGTGCATGTAATACACTAAAATAACAGCGATTTGAATCTATTGAGTACTCCTGCCCTGAGAGCTGCACGTAATACACTAAAATAACAGCGATTTGAATCTATTGAGTACTCCTGCCTTGAGAGCAGCGAGTAATACACTAAATAACATTGATTTGAATCTATTGAGTACTCCTGCTCTGAGAGCAGCGTGTAATACACTAAAAATAACAGCGATTTGAATCTATTGAGTACTCCTGCCCTGAGAGCTGCAACGTAATACACTAAAATAACAGTGATTTGAATCTATTGAGTACTCCTGCCCTGAAAGGTGCATGTAATACACTAAAATACCAGCGATTTGAATCTATTGAGTACTCCTGCCCTTAGAGCTGCACGTAATACACTAAAATAACAGCGATTTGAATCTATTGAGTACTCCTGCCCTGAGAGCTGCATGTAATACACTAAAATAACAGCGATTTGAATCTATTGAGTACTCCTGCCCTGAGAGGTGCATGTAATACACTAAAATAACAGCGATTTTAATCTATTGAGTACTCCTGCCCTGAGAGCTGCACGTAATACACTAAAATAACAGCGATTTGAATCTATTGAGTACTCCTGCCCTGAGAGGTGCAATGTAATACACTAAAATAACAGCGATTTGAATCTATTGAGTACTCCTGCCCTGAGAGCTGCACGTTAATACACTAAATAACAGCGATTTGAATCTATTGAGTACTCCTGCCTTGAGAGCAGCGGAGTAATACACTAAATAACAGCGATTTGAAACTATTGAGTACTCCTGCCCTGAGAGCTGCACGTAATACACTAAAATAACAGTGATTTGAATCTATTGAGTACTATTGCCCTGAGAGCAGCGCGTAATACACTAAAATAACAGCGATTTGAATCTATTGAGTACTCCTGCCCTGAGAGCAGCGCGTAATACACTAAAATAACAGCGATTTGAATCTATTGAGTACTCCTGCCCTGAGAGCTGCACGTAATACACTAAAATAACAGTGATTTGAATCTATTGAGTACTCCTGCCCTGAGAGCTGCACGTAATGCACTAAAAAAACAGCGATTTGAATCTATTGAGTACTCCTGCCCTGAGAGCTGCACGTAATGCACTAAAATAACAGCGATTTGAATCTATTGAGTACTCCTGCCCTGAGATCTGCACGTAATGCACTAAAATAACAGCGATTTTGAACCTATTGAGTACTCCTGCCCTGAGAGGTGCATGTAATACACTAAAATAACAGCGATTTGAATCTATTGAGTACTCCTGCTCTGAGAGCTGCACGTAATGCACTAAAATAACAGCGATTTGAACCTATTGAGTACTCCTGCCCTGAGAGCTGCACGTAATGCACTAAAATAACAGCAATTTGAATCTATTGAGTACTCCTGCCCTGAGAGCTGCACGTAATACACTAAAATAACAGTGATTTGAATCTATTGAGTACTATTGCCCTGAGAGCTGCCACGTAATACACTAAAATAACAGCGATTTTGAATCTATTGAGTACTCCTGCCCTGAGAGCTACACGTAATACACTAAAATAACAGTGATTTGAATCTATTGAGTACTCCTGCCCTGAGAGCTGCACGTTAATACACTAAAATAACAGCGATTTGAATCTATTGAGTACTCCTGCCCTTAGAGCTGCACGTAATACACTAAAATAACAGCGATTTGAATCTATTGAGAACTCCTGCTCTGAGAGCAGCGCGTAATACACTAAAATAACAGCGATTTGAATCTATTAAGTGCTCCTGCCCTGAGAGCTGCACGTAATACACTAAAATAACAGCGATTTGAATCTATTGAGTGCTCCTGCCCTGAGAGCTGCACGTAATACACTAAAATAACAGCGATTTGAATCTATTGAGTGCTCCTGCCCTGAGAGCTGCACGTAATACACTAAAATAACAGCGATTTGAATCTATTGAGTACTCCTGCCCTGAGAGCTATACGTAATACACTAAAATAACAGCGATTTGAATCTATTGAGTACTCCTGCCCTGAGAGCTGCACGTAATACACTAAAATAACAGTGATTTGAATCTATTGAGTACTCCTGCCCTGAAAGGTGCATGTAATACACTAAAATAACAGCGATTTGAATCTATTGAGTACTCCTGCCCTGAGAGCTCCACGTAATACACTAAAATAACAGCGATTTGAATCTATTGAGTACTCCTGCCCTGAGAGCTACACGTAATACACTAAAATAACAGCGATTTGAATCTATTGAGTACTCCTGCCCTGAGAGGTGCATGTAATACACTAAAATAACAGCGATTTGAATCTATTGAGTACTCCTGCCCTGAGAGCTCCACGTAATACACTAAAATAACAGCGATTTGAATCTATTGAGTACTCCTGCCCTGAGAGCTGCTCGTAATACACTAAAATAACAGCGATTTGAATCTATTGAGTACTACTGCCCTGAGAGCTGCTCGTAATACACTAAAATAACAGCGATTTGAATCTATTGAGTACTACTGCCCTGAGAGCTGCACGTAATACACTAAAATAACAGCGATTTGAATCTATTGAGTACTCCTGCCCTGAGAGCTCCACGTAATACACTAAAATAACAGCGATTTGAATCTATTGAGTACTCCTGCCCTGAGAGCAGCGCGTAATACACTAAAATAACAGCGATTTGAATCTATTGAGTACTCCTGCCCTGAGAGCTCCACGTAATACACTAAAATAACAGCGATTTGAATCTATTGAGTACTCCTGCCCTGAGAGCTCCACGTAATACACTCAAATAACAGCGATTTGAATCTATTGAGTGCTCCTGCCCTGAGAGCTGCACGTAATACACTAAAATAACAGCGATTTGAATCAATTGAGTGCTCCTGCCCTGAGAGCAGCGCGTAATACACTAAAATAACAGCGATTTGAATCTATTGAGTGCTCCTGCCTTGAGATCTGCACGTAATACACTCAAATAACAGCGATTTGAATCTATTGAGTACTCTTGCCCTTAGAGCTGCACATAATACACTAAAATAACAGCGATTTGAATCTACTGAGTACTCCTGCCCTGAGAGCTGCACGTAATACACTAAAATAACAGCGATTTGAATCTATTGAGTACTCCTGCCCTGAGAGCTGCACGTAATACACTAAAATAACAGCAATTTGAATCTATTGAGTACTCCTGCCCTGAGAGCTGCACGTAATACACTAAAATAACAGTGATTTGAATCTATTGAGTACTCCTGCCCTGAGAGGTGCATGTAATACACTAAAATAACAGCGATTTGAATCTATTGAGTGCTCCTGCCCTTAGAGCTGCACGTAATACACTAAAATAACAGCGATTTTAATCTATTGAGTACTCCTGCCCTGAGAGCTGCACGTAATACACTAAAATAACAGCGATTTGAATCTATTGAGTACTACTGCCCTGAGAGCTGCTCGTAATACACTAAAATAACAGCAATTTGAATCTATTGAGTACTACTGCCCTGAGAGCTGCTCGTAATACACTAAAATAACAGCGATTTGAATCTATTGAGTGCTCCTGCCCTGAGAGCTGCACGTAATACACTAAAATAACAGCGATTTGAATCTATTGAGTACTCCTGCCCTGAGAGCTGCTCGTAATACACTAAAATAACAGCGATTTGAATCTATTGAGAACTCCTGCCCTGAGAGCTGCATGTAATACACTAAAATAACAGCGATTTGAATCTATTGAGAACTCCTGCCCTGAGATCTGCATGTAATACACTAAAATAACTGCGATTTGAATCTATTGAGTACTCCTGCCCTGAGAGCTCCACGTAATACACTAAAATAACAGCGATTTGAATCTATTGAGTGCTCCTGCCCTGAGAGCAGCGCGTAATACACTAAAATAACAGCGATTTGAATCTATTGAGTGCTCCTGCCCTGAGAGCTGCACGTAATACACTAAAATAACAGCGATTTGAATCTATTGAGTGCTCCTGCCCTGAGAGCTCCACGTAATACACTAAAATAACAGCGATTGGAATCTATTGAGTGCTCCTGCCCTGAGAGCTGCATGTAATACACTAAAATAACAGCGATTTGAATCTATTGAGTGCTTCTGCCCTGAGAACAGCGCATAATACACTAAAATAACAGCGATTTGAATCTATTGAGTGCTCCTGCCCTGAGAGCTGCACGTAATACACTAAAATAACAGCGATTTGAATCTATTGAGTACTCCTGCTCTGAGAGCTACACGTAATACACTAAAATAACAGCGATTTGAATCTATTGAGTACTCCTGCCCTGAGAGCTGCACGTAATACACTAAAATAACAGCAATTTGAATCTATTGAGTGCTCCTGCCCTGAGAGCTGCACGTAATACACTAAAATAACAGCGATTTGAATCTATTGAGTACTCCTGCCCTGAGAGGTGCATGTAATACACTAAAATAACAGCGATTTGAATCTATTGAGTGCTCCTGCCCTGAGAGCTGCACGTAATACACTAAAATAACAGAGATTTGAATCTATTGAGTACTCCTGCCCTGAGAGGTGCATGTAATACACTAAAATAACAGCGATTTGAATCTATTGAGTACTCCTGCCCTGAGAGCAGCGCGTAATACTCTAAAATAACAGCGATTTGAATCTATTGAGTACTCCTGCCCTGAGAGCAGCGAGTAATATACTAAAATAACAGTGATTTGAATCTCTTGAGTACTCCTGCCCTGAGAGCAGCGCGTAATACACTAAAATAACAGCGATTTGAATCTATTGAGTACTCCTGCCCTGAGAGCTGCACGTAATACACTAAAATAACAGTGATTTGAATCTATTGAGTACTATTGCCCTGAGAGCAGCGCGTAATACACTAAAATAACAGCGATTTGAATCTATTGAGTACTCCTGCCCTGAGAGCTACACGTAATACATTAAAATAACAGCGATTTGAATCTATTGAGTACTCCTGCCCTGAGAGCTGCACGTAATACACTAAAATAACAGCGATTTGAATCTCTTGAGTACTCCTGCCCTTAGAGCTGCACGTAATACACTAAAATAAGAGCGATTTGAATCTATTGAGAACTCCTGCCCTGAGAGCTGCACGTAATACACTAAAATAACAGCGATTTGAATCTATTGAGTACTCCTGCCCTGAGAGCTGCATGTAATACACTAAAATAACAGCGATTTGAATCTATTGAGTACTCCTGCCCTGAGAGCTGCTCGTAATACACTAAAATAACAGCGATTTGAATCTATTGAGTACTCCTGCCCTTAGAGCTGCACGTAATACACTAAAATAACAGCGATTTGAATCTATTGAGTACTCCTGCCCTGAGAGCTGCACATAATACACTAAAATAACAGCGATTTGAATCTATTGAGTACTCCTGCCCTTTAGAGCTGCACGTAATACACTAAAATAACAGCGATTTGAATCTATTGAGTACTCCTGCCCTGAGAGCTGCTCGTAATACACTAAAATAACAGCGATTTGAATCTATTGAGTACTCCTGCCCTTAGAGCTGCACGTAATGCACTAAAATAACAGCGATTTGAATCTATTGAGAACTCCTGCCCTGAGAGCTGCACGTAATACACTAAAATAACAGCGATTTGAATCTATTGAGTACTACTGCCCTGAGAGCTGCACGTAATACACTAAAATAACAGCGATTTGAATCTATTGAGTACTCCTGCCCTGAGAGCTGCTCGTAATACACTAAAATAACAGCGATTTGAATCTATTGAGTACTCCTGCCCTGAGAGCTGCTCGTAATACACTAAAATAACAGCGATTTGAATCTATTGAGAACTCCTGCCCTGAGAGCTGCACGTAATACACTAAAATAACAGCGATTTGAATCTATTGAGTGCTCCTGCCCTGAGAGCTGCACGTAATACACTAAAATAACAGCGATTTGAATCTATTGAGTACTCCTGCCCTGAGAGGTGCATGTAATACACTAAAATAACAGCGATTTGAATCTATTGAGTGCTCCTGCCCTGAGAGCTGCACGTAATACACTAAAATAACAGCGATTTGAATCTATTGAGTACTCCTGCCCTGAGAGGTGCACGTAATACACTAAAATAACAGCGATTTGAATCTATTGAGTACTCCTGCCCTTTAGAGCTGCACGTAATACACTAAAATAACAGCGATTTGAATCTATTGAGTACTCCTGCCCTGAGAGCTGCTCGTAATACACTAAAATAACAGTGATTTGAATCTATTGAGTACTCCTGCCCTGAGAGCTGCACGTAATACACTAAAATAACAGCGATTTGAATCTATTGAGTACTCCTGCCCTTAGAGCTGCACGTAATACACTAAAATAACAGCGATTTAAATCTATTGAGAACTCCTGCTCTGAGAGCAGCGCGTAATACACTAAAATAACAGCGATTTGAATCTATTGAGTGCTCCTGCCCTGAGAGCTGCACGTAATACACTAAAATAACAGCGATTTGAATCTATTGAGTGCTCCTGCCCTGAGAGCTGCACGTAATACACTAAAATAACAGCGATTTGAATCTATTGAGTGCTCCTGCCCTGAGAGCTGCACGTAATACACTAAAATAACAGCGATTTGAATCTATTGAGTACTCCTGCCCTGAGAGCTATACGTAATACACTAAAATAACAGCGATTTGAATCTATTGAGTACTCCTGCCCTGAGAGCTGCACGTAATACACTAAAATAACAGTGATTTGAATCTATTGAGTACTCCTGCCCTGAAAGGTGCATGTAATACACTAAAATAACAGCGATTTGAATCTATTGAGTACTCCTGCCCTGAGAGCTCCACGTAATACACTAAAATAACAGCGATTTGAATCTATTGAGTACTCCTGCCCTGAGAGCTACACGTAATACACTAAAATAACAGCGATTTGAATCTATTGAGTACTCCTGCCCTGAGAGGTGCATGTAATACACTAAAATAACAGCGATTTGAATCTATTGAGTACTCCTGCCCTGAGAGCTCCACGTAATACACTAAAATAACAGCGATTTGAATCTATTGAGTACTCCTGCCCTGAGAGCTGCTCGTAATACACTAAAATAACAGCGATTTGAATCTATTGAGTACTACTGCCCTGAGAGCTGCTCGTAATACACTAAAATAACAGCGATTTGAATCTATTGAGTACTACTGCCCTGAGAGCTGCACGTAATACACTAAAATAACAGCGATTTGAATCTATTGAGTACTCCTGCCCTGAGAGCTCCACGTAATACACTAAAATAACAGCGATTTGAATCTATTGAGTACTCCTGCCCTGAGAGCAGCGCGTAATACACTAAAATAACAGCGATTTGAATCTATTGAGTACTCCTGCCCTGAGAGCTCCACGTAATACACTAAAATAACAGCGATTTGAATCTATTGAGTACTCCTGCCCTGAGAGCTCCACGTAATACACTCAAATAACAGCGATTTGAATCTATTGAGTGCTCCTGCCCTGAGAGCTGCACGTAATACACTAAAATAACAGCGATTTGAATCAATTGAGTGCTCCTGCCCTGAGAGCAGCGCGTAATACACTAAAATAACAGCGATTTGAATCTATTGAGTGCTCCTGCCTTGAGATCTGCACGTAATACACTCAAATAACAGCGATTTGAATCTATTGAGTACTCTTGCCCTTAGAGCTGCACATAATACACTAAAATAACAGCGATTTGAATCTACTGAGTACTCCTGCCCTGAGAGCTGCACGTAATACACTAAAATAACAGCGATTTGAATCTATTGAGTACTCCTGCCCTGAGAGCTGCACGTAATACACTAAAATAACAGCAATTTGAATCTATTGAGTACTCCTGCCCTGAGAGCTGCACGTAATACACTAAAATAACAGTGATTTGAATCTATTGAGTACTCCTGCCCTGAGAGGTGCATGTAATACACTAAAATAACAGCGATTTGAATCTATTGAGTGCTCCTGCCCTTAGAGCTGCACGTAATACACTAAAATAACAGCGATTTTAATCTATTGAGTACTCCTGCCCTGAGAGCTGCACGTAATACACTAAAATAACAGCGATTTGAATCTATTGAGTACTACTGCCCTGAGAGCTGCTCGTAATACACTAAAATAACAGCAATTTGAATCTATTGAGTACTACTGCCCTGAGAGCTGCTCGTAATACACTAAAATAACAGCGATTTGAATCTATTGAGTGCTCCTGCCCTGAGAGCTGCACGTAATACACTAAAATAACAGCGATTTGAATCTATTGAGTACTCCTGCCCTGAGAGCTGCTCGTAATACACTAAAATAACAGCGATTTGAATCTATTGAGAACTCCTGCCCTGAGAGCTGCATGTAATACACTAAAATAACAGCGATTTGAATCTATTGAGAACTCCTGCCCTGAGATCTGCATGTAATACACTAAAATAACTGCGATTTGAATCTATTGAGTACTCCTGCCCTGAGAGCTCCACGTAATACACTAAAATAACAGCGATTTGAATCTATTGAGTGCTCCTGCCCTGAGAGCAGCGCGTAATACACTAAAATAACAGCGATTTGAATCTATTGAGTGCTCCTGCCCTGAGAGCTGCACGTAATACACTAAAATAACAGCGATTTGAATCTATTGAGTGCTCCTGCCCTGAGAGCTCCACGTAATACACTAAAATAACAGCGATTGGAATCTATTGAGTGCTCCTGCCCTGAGAGCTGCACGTAATACACTAAAATAACAGCGATTTGAATCTATTGAGTGCTTCTGCCCTGAGAACAGCGCATAATACACTAAAATAACAGCGATTTGAATCTATTGAGTGCTCCTGCCCTGAGAGCTGCACGTAATACACTAAAATAACAGCGATTTGAATCTATTGAGTACTCCTGCTCTGAGAGCTACACGTAATACACTAAAATAACAGCGATTTGAATCTATTGAGTACTCCTGCCCTGAGAGCTGCACGTAATACACTAAAATAACAGCAATTTGAATCTATTGAGTGCTCCTGCCCTGAGAGCTGCACGTAATACACTAAAATAACAGCGATTTGAATCTATTGAGTACTCCTGCCCTGAGAGGTGCATGTAATACACTAAAATAACAGCGATTTGAATCTATTGAGTGCTCCTGCCCTGAGAGCTGCACGTAATACACTAAAATAACAGCGATTTGAATCTATTGAGTACTCCTGCCCTGAGAGGTGCATGTAATACACTAAAATAACAGCGATTTGAATCTATTGAGTACTCCTGCCCTGAGAGCAGCGCGTAATACTCTAAAATAACAGCGATTTGAATCTATTGAGTACTCCTGCCCTGAGAGCAGCGAGTAATATACTAAAATAACAGTGATTTGAATCTCTTGAGTACTCCTGCCCTGAGAGCAGCGCGTAATACACTAAAATAACAGCGATTTGAATCTATTGAGTACTCCTGCCCTGAGAGCTGCACGTAATACACTAAAATAACAGTGATTTGAATCTATTGAGTACTATTGCCCTGAGAGCAGCGCGTAATACACTAAAATAACAGCGATTTGAATCTATTGAGTACTCCTGCCCTGAGAGCTACACGTAATACATTAAAATAACAGCGATTTGAATCTATTGAGTACTCCTGCCCTGAGAGCTGCACGTAATACACTAAAATAACAGCGATTTGAATCTCTTGAGTACTCCTGCCCTTAGAGCTGCACGTAATACACTAAAATAAGAGCGATTTGAATCTATTGAGAACTCCTGCCCTGAGAGCTGCACGTAATACACTAAAATAACAGCGATTTGAATCTATTGAGTACTCCTGCCCTGAGAGCTGCATGTAATACACTAAAATAACAGCGATTTGAATCTATTGAGTACTCCTGCCCTGAGAGCTGCTCGTAATACACTAAAATAACAGCGATTTGAATCTATTGAGTACTCCTGCCCTTAGAGCTGCACGTAATACACTAAAATAACAGCGATTTGAATCTATTGAGTACTCCTGCCCTGAGAGCTGCACATAATACACTAAAATAACAGCGATTTGAATCTATTGAGTACTCCTGCCCTTTAGAGCTGCACGTAATACACTAAAATAACAGCGATTTGAATCTATTGAGTACTCCTGCCCTGAGAGCTGCTCGTAATACACTAAAATAACAGCGATTTGAATCTATTGAGTACTCCTGCCCTTAGAGCTGCACGTAATGCACTAAAATAACAGCGATTTGAATCTATTGAGAACTCCTGCCCTGAGAGCTGCACGTAATACACTAAAATAACAGCGATTTGAATCTATTGAGTACTACTGCCCTGAGAGCTGCACGTAATACACTAAAATAACAGCGATTTGAATCTATTGAGTACTCCTGCCCTGAGAGCTGCTCGTAATACACTAAAATAACAGCGATTTGAATCTATTGAGTACTCCTGCCCTGAGAGCTGCTCGTAATACACTAAAATAACAGCGATTTGAATCTATTGAGAACTCCTGCCCTGAGAGCTGCACGTAATACACTAAAATAACAGCGATTTGAATCTATTGAGTGCTCCTGCCCTGAGAGCTGCACGTAATACACTAAAATAACAGCGATTTGAATCTATTGAGTACTCCTGCCCTGAGAGGTGCATGTAATACACTAAAATAACAGCGATTTGAATCTATTGAGTGCTCCTGCCCTGAGAGCTGCACGTAATACACTAAAATAACAGCGATTTGAATCTATTGAGTACTCCTGCCCTGAGAGGTGCATGTAATACACTAAAATAACAGCGATTTGAATCTATTGAGTACTCCTGCCCTGAGAGCAGCGCGTAATACTCTAAAATAACAGCGATTTGAATCTATTGAGTACTCCTGCCCTGAGAGCAGCGAGTAATATACTAAAATAACAGTGATTTGAATCTCTTGAGTACTCCTGCCCTGAGAGCAGCGCGTAATACACTAAAATAACAGCGATTTGAATCTATTGAGTACTCCTGCCCTGAGAGCTGCACGTAATACACTAAAATAACAGTGATTTGAATCTATTGAGTACTATTGCCCTGAGAGCAGCGCGTAATACACTAAAATAACAGCGATTTGAATCTATTGAGTACTCCTGCCTTGAGAGCTACACGTAATACATTAAAATAACAGCGATTTGAATCTATTGAGTACTCCTGCCCTGAGAGCTGCATGTAATACACTAAAATAACAGCGATTTGAATCTCTTGAGTACTCCTGCCCTTAGAGCTGCACGTAATACACTAAAATAAGAGAGATTTGAATCTATTGAGAACTCCTGCCCTGAGAGCTGCACGTAATACACTAAAATAACAGCGATTTGAATCTATTGAGTACTCCTGCCCTGAGAGCTGCATGTAATACACTAAAATAACAGCGATTTGAATCTATTGAGTACTCCTGCCCTGAGAGCTGCTCGTAATACACTAAAATAACAGCGATTTGAATCTATTGAGTACTCCTGCCCTTAGAGCTGCACGTAATACACTAAAATAACAGCGATTTGAATCTATTGAGTACTCCTGCCCTGAGAGCTGCACGTAATACACTAAAATAACAGCGATTTGAATCTATTGAGTACTCCTGCCCTTTAGAGCTGCACGTAATACACTAAAATAACAGCGATTTGAATCTATTGAGTACTCCTGCCCTGAGAGCTGCTCGTAATACACTAAAATAACAGCGATTTGAATCTATTGAGTACTCCTGCCCTTAGAGCTGCACGTAATGCACTAAAATAACAGCGATTTGAATCTATTGAGAACTCCTGCCCTGAGAGCTGCACGTAATACACTAAAATAACAGCGATTTGAATCTATTGAGTACTACTGCCCTGAGAGCTGCACGTAATACACTAAAATAACAGCGATTTGAATCTATTGAGTACTCCTGCCCTGAGAGCTGCTCGTAATACACTAAAATAACAGCGATTTGAATCTATTGAGTACTCCTGCCCTGAGAGCTGCTCGTAATACACTAAAATAACAGCGATTTGAATCTATTGAGAACTCCTGCCCTGAGAGCTGCATGTAATACACTAAAATAACAGCGATTTGAATCTATTGAGTACTCCTGCCCTTAGAGCTGCACGTAATACACTAAAATAACAGCGATTTGAATCTATTGAGTACTCCTGCCCTGAGAGCTGCTCGTAATACACTAAAATAACAGCGATTTGAATCTATTGAGTACTCCTGCCCTTAGAGCTGCACGTAATGCACTAAAATAACAGCGATTTGAATCTATTGAGAACTCCTGCCCTGAGAGCTGCACGTAATACACTAAAATAACAGCAATTTGAATCTATTGAGTACTACTGCCCTGAGAGCTGCACGTAATACACTAAAATAACAGCGATTTGAATCTATTGAGTACTCCTGCCCTGAGAGCTGCTCGTAATACACTAAAATAACAGCGATTTGAATCTATTGAGTACTCCTGCCCTGAGAGCTACACGTAATACACTAAAATAACAGCGATTTGAATCTATTGAGTGCTCCTGCCCTGAGAGCTGCACGTAATACACTAAAATAATAGCGATTTGAATCTATTGAGTGCTCCTGCCCTGAGAGCTGCACGTAATACACTAAAATAACAGCGATTTGAATCTATTGAGTGCTCCTGCCCTGAGAGCTGCACGTAATACACTAAAATAACAGCGATTTGAATCTATTGAGTACTCCTGCCCTGAGAGCTACACGTAATACACTAAAATAACAGCGATTTGAATCTATTGAGTACTCCTGCCCTGAGAGCTGCACGTAATACACTAAAATAACAGTGATTTGAATCTATTGAGTACTCCTGCCCTGAGAGGTGCATGTAATACACTAAAATAACAGCGATTTGAATCTATTGAGTACTCCTGCCCTTAGAGCTGCACGTAATACACTAAAATAACAGCGATTTGAATCTATTGAGTACTCCTGCCCTGAGAGCTGCATGTAATACACTAAAATAACAGCGATTTGAATCTATTGAGTACTCCTGCCCTGAGAGGTGCATGTAATACACTAAAATAACAGCGATTTGAATCTATTGAGTACTCCTGCCCTGAGAGCTGCACGTAATACACTAAAATAACAGCGATTTGAATCTATTGAGTACTCCTGCCCTGAGAGGTGCATGTAATACACTAAATTAACAGCGATTTGAATCTATTGAGTACTCCTGCCCTGAGAGCTGCACGTAATACACTAAAATAACAGCGATTTGAATCTATTGAGTACTCCTGCCCTGAGAGCTGCACGTAATACACTAAAATAACAGCGATTTGAATCTATTGAGTACTCCTGCCTTGAGAGCAGCGAGTAATACACTAAAATAACAGTGATTTGAATATATTGAGTACTCCTGCCCTGAGAGCAGCGCGCAATACACTAAAATAACAGCGATTTGAATCTATTGAGTACTCCTGCCCTGAGAGCTGCACGTAATACACTAAAATAACAGTGATTTGAATCTATTGAGTACTATTGCCCTGAGAGCAGCGCGTAATACACTAAAATAACAGCGATTTGAATCTATTGAGTACTCCTGCCCTGAGAGCAGCGCGTAATACACTAAAATAACAGCGATTTGAATCTATTGAGTACTCCTGCCCTGAGAGCTGCACGTAATACACTAAAATAACAGTGATTTGAATCTATTGAGTACTCCTGCCCTGAGAGCTGCACGTAATGCACTAAAAAACAGCGATTTGAATCTATTGAGTACTCCTGCCCTGAGAGCTGCACGTAATGCACTAAAATAACAGCGATTTGAATCTATTGAGTACTCCTGCCCTGAGATCTGCACGTAATGCACTAAAAGAACAGCGATTTGAATCTATTGAGTACTCCTGCTCTGAGAGCTGCACGTAATGCACTAAAATAACAGCGATTTGAACCTATTGAGTACTCCTGCCCTGAGTGCTGCACGTAATGCACTAAAATAAAAGCGATTTGAATCTATTGAGTACTCCTGCCCTGACACCTCCACGTAATACATAATAATAACAGCGATTTGAACATATTGAGTACTCCTGCCCTGAGAGCTGCACGTAATACATAATAATAACAGCGATTTGAACCTATTGAGTACTCCTGCCCTGAGAGCAGCGCGTAATGCACTAAAATAACAGCGATTTGAATCTATTGAGTACTCCTGCCCTGAGAGCTGCACGTAATACACTAAAATAACAGCGATTTGAATCTATTGAGTGCTCCTGCCCTTAGAGCTGCACGTAATACACTAAAATAACTGCGATTTGAATCTATTGAGTACTCCTGCCCTGAGAGCTGCACGTAATACACTAAAATAACAGCGATTTGAATCTATTGAGTACTCCTGCCCTGAGAGCAGCGAGTAATACACTAAAATAACAGTGATTTGAATCTATTGAGTACTCCTGCCCTGAGAGCAGCGCATAATACACTAAAATAACAGCGATTTGAATCTATTGAGTACTCCTGCCCTGAGAGCTGCACGTAATACACTAAAATAACAGTGATTTGAATCTATTGAGTACTATTGCCCTGAGAGCTGCACGTAATACACTAAAATAACAGCGATTTGAATCTATTGAGTACTCCTGCCCTGAGAGCTACACGTAATACACTAAAATAACAGCGATTTGAATCTATTGAGTACTCCTGCCCTGAGAGCTGCACGTAATACACTAAAATAACAGCGATTTGAATCTATTGAGTACTCCTGCCCTTAGAGCTGCACGTAATACACTAAAATAACAGCGATTTGAATCTATTGAGGACTCCTGCCCTGAGAGCAGCGCGTAATACACTAAAATAACAGCGATTTGAATCTATTGAGTGCTCCTGCCCTGAGAGCTGCACGTAATACACTAAAATAACAGCGATTTGAATCTATTGAGTGCTCCTGCCCTGAGAGCTGCACGTAATACACTAAAATAACAGCGATTTGAATCTATTGAGTGCTCCTGCCCTGAGAGCTGCACGTAATACACTAAAATAACAGCAATTTGAATCTATTGAGTACTCCTGCCCTGAGAGCTACACGTAATACACTAAAATAACAGCGATTTGAATCTATTGAGTACTCCTGCCCTGAGAGCTGCACGTAATACACTAAAATAACAGTGATTTGAATCTATTGAGTACTCCTGCCCTGAAAGGTGCATGTAATACACTAAAATAACAGCGATTTGAATCTATTGAGTACTCCTGCCCTTAGAGCTGCACGTAATACACTAAAATAACAGCGATTTGAATCTATTGAGTACTCCTGCCCTGAGAGCTGCATGTAATACACTAAAATAACAGCGATTTGAATCTATTGAGTACTCCTGCCCTGAGAGGTGCATGTAATACACTAAAATAACAGCGATTTTAATCTATTGAGTACTCCTGCCCTGAGAGCTGCACGTAATACACTAAAATAACAGCGATTTGAATCTATTGAGTACTCCTGCCCTGAGAGGTGCATGTAATACACTAAAATAACAGCGATTTGAATCTATTGAGTACTCCTGCCCTGAGAGGTGCATGTAATACACTAAAATAACAGCGATTTTAATCTATTGAGTACTCCTGCCCTGAGAGCTGCACGTAATACACTAAAATAACAGCGATTTGAATCTATTGAGTACTCCTGCCCTGAGAGGTGCATGTAATACACTAAAATAACAGCGATTTGAATCTATTGAGTACTCCTGCCCTGAGAGCTGCACGTAATACACTAAAATAACAGCGATTTGAATCTATTGAGTACTCCTGCCTTGAGAGCAGCGAGTAATACACTAAAATAACATTGATTTGAATCTATTGAGTACTCCTGCTCTGAGAGCAGCGTGTAATACACTAAAATAACAGCGATTTGAATCTATTGAGTACTCCTGCCCTGAGAGCTGCACGTAATACACTAAAATAACAGTGATTTGAATCTATTGAGTACTCCTGCCCTGAAAGGTGCATGTAATACACTAAAATACCAGCGATTTGAATCTATTGAGTACTCCTGCCCTTAGAGCTGCACGTAATACACTAAAATAACAGCGATTTGAATCTATTGAGTACTCCTGCCCTGAGAGCTGCATGTAATACACTAAAATAACAGCGATTTGAATCTATTGAGTACTCCTGCCCTGAGAGGTGCATGTAATACACTAAAATAACAGCGATTTTAATCTATTGAGTACTCCTGCCCTGAGAGCTGCACGTAATACACTAAAATAACAGCGATTTGAATCTATTGAGTACTCCTGCCCTGAGAGGTGCATGTAATACACTAAAATAACAGCGATTTGAATCTATTGAGTACTCCTGCCCTGAGAGCTGCACGTAATACACTAAAATAACAGCGATTTGAATCTATTGAGTACTCCTGCCTTGAGAGCAGCGAGTAATACACTAAAATAACATTGATTTGAATCTATTGAGTACTCCTGCCCTGAGAGCAGCGTGTAATACACTAAAATAACAGCGATTTGAAACTATTGAGTACTCCTGCCCTGAGAGCTGCACGTAATACACTAAAATAACAGTGATTTGAATCTATTGAGTACTATTGCCCTGAGAGCAGCGCGTAATACACTAAAATAACAGCGATTTGAATCTATTGAGTACTCCTGCCCTGAGAGCAGCGCGTAATACACTAAAATAACAGCGATTTGAATCTATTGAGTACTCCTGCCCTGAGAGCTGCACGTAATACACTAAAATAACAGTGATTTGAATCTATTGAGTACTCCTGCCCTGAGAGCTGCACGTAATGCACTAAAAAACAGCGATTTGAATCTATTGAGTACTCCTGCCCTGAGAGCTGCACGTAATGCACTAAAATAACAGCGATTTGAATCTATTGAGTACTCCTGCCCTGAGATCTGCACGTAATGCACTAAAATAACAGCGATTTGAACCTATTGAGTACTCCTGCCCTGAGAGGTGCATGTAATACACTAAAATAACAGCGATTTGAATCTATTGAGTACTCCTGCTCTGAGAGCTGCACGTAATGCACTAAAATAACAGCGATTTGAACCTATTGAGTACTCCTGCCCTGAGAGCTGCACGTAATGCACTAAAATAACAGCAATTTGAATCTATTGAGTACTCCTGCCCTGAGAGCTGCACGTAATACACTAAAATAACAGTGATTTGAATCTATTGAGTACTATTGCCCTGAGAGCTGCACGTAATACACTAAAATAACAGCGATTTGAATCTATTGAGTACTCCTGCCCTGAGAGCTACACGTAATACACTAAAATAACAGTGATTTGAATCTATTGAGTACTCCTGCCCTGAGAGCTGCACGTAATACACTAAAATAACAGCGATTTGAATCTATTGAGTACTCCTGCCCTTAGAGCTGCACGTAATACACTAAAATAACAGCGATTTGAATCTATTGAGAACTCCTGCTCTGAGAGCAGCGCGTAATACACTAAAATAACAGCGATTTGAATCTATTGAGTGCTCCTGCCCTGAGAGCTGCACGTAATACACTAAAATAACAGCGATTTGAATCTATTGAGTGCTCCTGCCCTGAGAGCTGCACGTAATACACTAAAATAACAGCGATTTGAATCTATTGAGTGCTCCTGCCCTGAGAGCTGCACGTAATACACTAAAATAACAGCGATTTGAATCTATTGAGTACTCCTGCCCTGAGAGCTACACGTAATACACTAAAATAACAGCGATTTGAATCTATTGAGTACTCCTGCCCTGAGAGCTGCACGTAATACACTAAAATAACAGTGATTTGAATCTATTGAGTACTCCTGCCCTGAAAGGTGCATGTAATACACTAAAATAACAGCGATTTGAATCTATTGAGTACTCCTGCCCTGAGAGCTCCACGTAATACACTAAAATAACAGCGATTTGAATCTATTGAGTACTCCTGCCCTGAGAGCTACACGTAATACACTAAAATAACAGCGATTTGAATCTATTGAGTACTCCTGCCCTGAGAGGTGCATGTAATACACTAAAATAACAGCGATTTGAATCTATTGAGTACTCCTGCCCTGAGAGCTCCACGTAATACACTAAAATAACAGCGATTTGAATCTATTGAGTACTCCTGCCCTGAGAGCTGCACGTAATACACTAAAATAACAGCGATTTGAATCTATTGAGTACTACTGCTCTGAGAGCTGCTCGTAATACACTAAAATAACAGCGATTTGAATCTATTGAGTACTACTGCCCTGAGAGCTGCACGTAATACACTAAAATAACAGCGATTTGAATCTATTGAGTGCTCCTGCCCTTAGAGCTGCACGTAATACACTAAAATAACAGCGATTTGAATCTATTGAGTACTCCTGCCTTGAGAGCAGCGAGTAATACACTAAAATAACATTGATTTGAATCTATTGAGTACTCCTGCCCTGAGAGCAGCGTGTAATACACTAAAATAACAGCGATTTGAATCTATTGAGTACTCCTGCCCTGAGAGCTGCACGTAATACACTAAAATAACAGTGATTTGAATCTATTGAGTACTATTGCCCTGAGAGCAGCGCGTAATACACTAAAATAACAGCGATTTGAATCTATTGAGTACTC
This sequence comes from Rhinichthys klamathensis goyatoka, assembly GCF_029890125.1. Classification (NCBI taxonomy): domain Eukaryota; kingdom Metazoa; phylum Chordata; class Actinopteri; order Cypriniformes; family Leuciscidae; genus Rhinichthys; species Rhinichthys klamathensis. The sequence continues at coordinate 23,608 of NW_026607320.1, forward strand.
CTGCCCTGAGAGCAGCGCGTAATACACTAAAATAACAGTGATTTGAATCTATTGAGTACTATTGCCCTGAGAGCAGCGCGTAATACACTAAAATAACAGCGATTTGAATCTATTGAGTACTCCTGCCCTGAGAGCTGCACGTAATACACTAAAATAACAGTGATTTGAATCTATTGAGTACTCCTGCCCTGAGAGCTGCACGTAATGCACTAAAAAACAGCGATTTGAATCTATTGAGTACTCCTGCCCTGAGAGCTGCACGCAATGCACTAAAATAACAGCGATTTGAATCTATTGAGTACTCCTGCCCTGAGATCTGCACGTAATGCACTAAAATAACAGCGATTTGAACCTATTGAGTACTCCTGCCCTGAGAGGTGCATGTAATACACTAAAATAACAGCGATTTGAATCTATTGAGTACTCCTGCTCTGAGAGCTGCACGTAATGCACTAAAATAACAGCGATTTGAACCTATTGAGTACTCCTGCCCTGAGAGCTGCACGTAATGCACTAAAATAACAGCAATTTGAATCTATTGAGTACTCCTGCCCTGAGAGCTGCACGTAATACATAATAATAACAGCGATTTGAACCTATTGAGTACTCCTGCCCTGAGTGCTGCACGTAATGCACTTAAATAAAAGCGATTTGAATCTATTGAGTACTCCTGCCCTGAGACCTCCACGTAATACATAATAATAACAGCGATTTGAACCTATTGAGTGCTCCTGCCCTGAGAGCTGCACGTAATACACTAAAATAACAGCGATTTGAATCTATTGAGTACTTCTGCCCTGAGAGCTGCACGTAATACACTAAAATAACAGCGATTTGAATCTATTGAGTGCTCCTGCCCTCAGAGCTGCACGTAATACACTAAAATAACTGCGATTTGAATCTATTGAGTACTCCTGCCCTGAGAGCTGCACGTAATACACTAAAATAACAGCGATTTGAATCTATTGAGTACTCCTGCCCTGAGAGCAGCGAGTAATACACTAAAATAACAGTGATTTGAATCTATTGAGTACTCCTGCCCTGAGAGCAGCGCGTAATACACTAAAATAACAGCGATTTGAATCTATTGAGTACTCCTGCCCTGAGAGCTGCACGTAATACACTAAAATAACAGTGATTTGAATCTATTGAGTACTATTGCCCTGAGAGCAGCGCGTAATACACTAAAATAACAGCGATTTGAATCTATTGAGTACTCCTGCCCTGAGAGCAGCGCGTAATACACTAAAATAACAGCGATTTGAATCTATTGAGTACTCCTGCCCTGAGAGCTGCACGTAATACACTAAAATAACAGTGATTTGAATCTATTGAGTACTCCTGCCCTGAGAGCTGCACGTAATACACTAAAATAACAGTGATTTGAATCTATTGAGTACTCCTGCCCTGAGAGCTGCACGTAATACACTAAAATAACAGTGATTTGAATCTATTGAGTACTCCTGCCCTGAGAGCAGCGCGTAATACACTAAAATAACAGCGATTTGAATCTATTGAGTACTCCTGCCCTGAGAGCTGCACGTAATACACTAAAATAACAGTGATTTGAATCTATTGAGTACTATTGCCCTGAGAGCAGCGCGTAATACACTAAAATAACAGCGATTTGAATCTATTGAGTACTCCTGCCCTGAGAGCAGCGCGTAATACACTAAAATAACAGCGATTTGAATCTATTGAGTACTCCTGCCCTGAGAGCTGCACGTAATACACTAAAATAACAGTGATTTGAATCTATTGAGTACTCCTGCCCTGAGAGCTGCACGTAATACACTAAAATAACAGTGATTTGAATCTATTGAGTACTCCTGCCCTGAGAGCAGGGATGGAAATTAGCACCCGCCACCAGCCAAATGCGGGTGATTTTGTGTTGTGGCGGGTAAACTCGCTTCACCTACCGGCCACCGTGGCGGGTAAATAAAAATAGCATACTGTTTCACCCGGACGGCGGACACTTTTAGAGGAGGCACACCTTCAAACAAAAATGTGGCGTTACATCGCAGGCGTAGAGGTCTGCAGAGAAAACATCATGGTGCGTTCACACCAGCCGAGAATAGAGCGTCTGGCGCGAGTGATTTCATTGTTAAGTCAATGCAAAGACCCGTTACGCGCGTAAAAAATTCCTGCGGCGCGAATGAGGTGTAGAGCGCGCCGTGGTAGATGCGAATACGCCTCATTCGCGCGGCAAGTTCGAGCGTCTGACGCGTTCCGCGTGCATGATTTTATTGAGTGCTTTTGTGCATTCACGCGTTTGACGCCCGAGTTGAAAATCTGAACTTTGGCGTCAATTCGCGCCGCGTTAACCAATCAGGAGCCTAGCTGCTGTCACGTGGTGAAGTATCTGGATGCTTCAATAAATTATTTTGTACTAAATGCCTGATGTGGTTCTAATGCACAACAAAGCAAATATTTTATCACATAAAACTTGATTTCAATATATGAGACATATTCATTTTGTATTGAATGCTATTTATTCCATTTCATATCTAGATTATATTAAATATTATTCTAATGTAAAGGCAACCAACATACTATAGCTCATAAATCCGTGTCTGGAGAGTGTTGTGTGAGAGAGAAAAAAAATCACAGGACAGGTTAATTACTTTTGGAGGCTGGCTCAATTTATCATCAAAACAAAAATAAATGACAGATTAGGTGGATGAGGTCGAGGGTGAGAGAAAGAGAAAATGTCAGTATTTCATTGAGACTTGAGATTAAATAAACTGCTTAAGTATTCTTGTAGTATTAATTTTCACATGCAGTTACACATTGTCGGTTAAAAACAAGAAAGTGGCTGGTAAAAACATTGAGTGGCTAGTAGATTTTGAAATCCACTAGCCACAGTGGCCAGTGGACAAAAAAGTTAATTTCCATCCCCGCCTGAGAGCTGCACGTAATGCACTAAAAAACAGCGATTTGAGTCTATTGAGTACTCCTGCCCTGAGATCTGCACGTAATGCACTAAAAAACAGCGATTTGAGTCTATTGAGTACTCCTGCCCTGAGATCTGCACGTAATGCACTAAAATAACAGCGATTTGAACCTATTGAGTACTCCTGCCCTGAGAGCAGCACGTAATACATAATTTGAACCTATTGAGTACTCCTGCCCTGAGAGCAGCGCGTAATGCACTAAAATAACAGCGATTTGAATCTATTGAGTACTCCTGCCTTGAGAGCTGCACGTAATGCACTAAAATAACAGCAATTTGAATCTATTGAGTACTCCTGCCCTGAGAGCTGCACGTAATACATAATTTGAACCTATTGAGTACTCCTGCCCTGAGAGCAGCGCGTAATGCACTAAAATAACAGCGATTTGAATCTATTGAGTACTCCTGCCCTGAGAGCAGCACGTAATACACTAAAAAACAGCGATTTGAGTCTATTGAGTACTCCTGCCCTGAGAGCAGCACGTAATACACTAAAAAACAGCGATTTGAGTCTATTGAGTACTCCTGTCCTGAGAGCAGCACGTAATACACTAAAAAACAGCGATTTGAGTCTATTGAGTACTCCTGTCCTGAGAGCAGCACGTAATACACTAAAAAACAGCGATTTGAGTCTATTGAGTACTCCTGCCCTGAGAGCAGCACGTAATACACTAAAAAACAGCGATTTGAATCTATTGAGTACTCCTGTCCTGAGAGCAGCACGTAATACACTAAAAAACAGTGATTTGAGTCTATTGAGTACTCCTGTCCTGAGAGCAGCGCGTAATACACTAAAATAACAGCGATTTGAATCTATTGAGTACTCCTGCCCTGAGAGCTACACGTGATACACTAAAATAACAGCGATTTGAATCTATTGAGTACTCCTGCCCTGAGAGCTGCACGTAATACACTAAAATAACAGCGATTTGAATCTATTGAGTACTCCTGCCCTGAGAGCTGCACGTAATACACTAAAATAACAGCGATTTGAATCTATTGAGTACTCCTGCCCTGAGAGCGGCACGTAATACACTAAAATAACAGCGATTTGTTGACTGATCATACTTTCCACAGTTGTTTGATAGACTTGTAACAGGCACGAGCGCGCAAGAGAAAGAAGAGGGCAAGCATGGATGGCAGGTTAACAGGCTAGTGAGATACTAGCGTGTTGTGCTAGCGATAACGATTTAGATAAAAGCTAGCGATGTCAGATTAATGTGATAATATTAGACAATATCTCAAATATGTTGATGATTTAGTTATATTTAGCAATATAAACAATAAGAAATGTTAGTAAATAGAGATTCAAAACAAGAAGCAAGGCAGACAGAAGCGTGAAAAAGTGTAACCAAATATGCATTTCTAAGTTAATAAGCTAATACTTTAGTAACAGTGATGTCCACGTTAGGTTTTTATGTCCTCGAAGATATTAGAAATAGTTACAGGACGATAAATTATTAATCATATCCACAGTCATATACTCATACATGAAGATTTGAAATTATTTAAATTTTTACTGTTTGTTATAGAAGGCGGTCATTTTCTCTAAGGGTTTATTTCATCCAAAATACAGTAATACATTAGATGTTATATTTAGACATTGTTGTTTCTGCGTAAATATGTTAAAATGCAATTTTGTCTGTGATCAAGGCTGAACTTTCAACATTCAACAGTTTAGTGTTTACATGATTGTTCAGTCATTGTTGTGCTGAAATATTGTTGGTCAATTTAGAATTTTATACCAATAAATTACATATGTGCCTATATTTGAGGTTAACATTGTTTTAAAATTTTGTGCGTTTGTTTTATTTATTTTCTTTGTTGCTGTGTAATATATGGAAGCCCGTTTGTTCCATATATTACAGTGGAGTAAAACATAATTCTACAAGTCATAATGAGAAACTCTCATAATTATGACTTCATATTGAGAAACTTTCACGTAATTATGACTTCAAGAATCTTTTATTTTTTTACTCAAACGTGGCAGAAACAGGCTTCCATAGTAATATGCAATGATGGAGGTGAGTTAGATGTTCAGTGTGGAAGAACTACAGTAATGGGGATTACAGAGGTGGATTTACTGTGAAAGATCCACCAGAGAAGTCAAAGAACTGTAGCTGAAATCCTGGCAATGGCACCAAAACAACAAGCATATTGTCTGGTGTTCTTCTGAGTGAAAAATAAGTGTGCTTATATGCTAAGAATATTGTGATGAGTTGTTTGTTGAAGGTGAAAGTAAAATCTGTATTGTTGACGTCTAACTTTTTTATATACTACGGTGTATAAAAAAAAAGCACTGCCAGGAATTGTCAACTGTATTTGTATTTGATCCACTGGAGGCAAGCTTAGAGAACCACAGTGCAGCTTTATTTCAAATTTAACAAAACAAACATGGCATGATGAGGAAAGAACTCACCAAACAGCGGATACAGGTAACAAAACTTGACCAAGACACATGGCAAACATGAGGGCTTAAATACACAGACTAATGACAAGGGACACCTGTGAACAATGAACAGAGGATTAACCAATGACAAGACACATGGCAGGATCACATGACAAACAGGGAATCACATGACAGACATGTAACATGACATAAACAAACCAAAACGTGACAGTAGTCTTTTATTGTCTTATAATGTGCAAACTGAATTTTTTTAAACAAGGGTCTTTAAATTGGGGTATGCAGTGGTACTTCAGGGAGTCTGCCAATTAATGTTGATCATAAATAAAAAAAATTGTCCAAAAAAATAAAAACAAACATCAGAAAGTAAGTTCATTTGAAATATATGCTCTCTCAAATGGAAGTAAGAGCACTGCAGCTGATAGTGTAATAATATGATGTTTTTGGTGAATCATATTCGCCCAAAAAATTGCTGTTTAGGCTAATTCTGACACATTAACAGCAATGTTTATTAATGTGTATTGGTCTTGTAAATAATTAAAGTTGTAATGTGTTGCATATAAATGCAGGATTCACTTTGAAACTGGAATTGACAGTGATAACTAGTATTATTACTTTTATTAGGAACTAGTAAAATGCAATGCAAATGGAAACTAATGCAAACATTTCAGCCTAATATCCATTTGATTAGTAAAATAAAATGTATGATTTTAAATAAAATTGTATAAAATAATTTAGAAGTAGTCCAATCAGCTAATGAAATGTGATTTTATTGCAATGTGTTAGTTGTGATGTATAAATGTAAATGTTAACAATGATGAATACGACAATGGTGCCTGTGAAATAAGAGTAGTGTGCATTTTTGTAGTCTATTGTGTTAATATAATATAACTTATTAATCATAATATGGTTAATATCTATTAGTATCAGAGGTCTATATGTTTAATATGTAGTTTTGTTTGACATATTTTATATTGGGGGTCCCTGGTCCTTGTTTTTATCATGTAAGGGGTCCTTGGACTCCTTGGCCTAAAAAACGTTAAAATTGCTGCTTTATGACAAATAAAGTGTAATGTAATTGTGTATGGATTGTAAAAATACTCATTTGTTTTTCATGAGATTCAATGAAAATGTAAGTAATTATGTAAAAGAAAAATGTTGTGTGTGCTGTACGTTTTGATGTTATTAATGTTATTTTTCATCTTTTGCTTTCAGGTTGGTTGCATAGAAGCCAAGGTAATCCATGTAAGTGTGAGTACAGAAACAGAGGAATGTCGAGGAGTGCAAATTAAAATGCAGACTTGCCATGTTCAGGATCACAGTGGCTCCCAACGCATTCTCATCCCAAAGCGTAATATATTGACTCTTTTGACAAAGCGTCTATATCCAACGCACATGGCACCCTTTAGCGTCAATATAACACGCTTCGGTTTTGGGTAGGTTTAGGTCTGGGGTAGTGTTAGGGTTAGACCACTAGGAGGCGCCATATATCTGCGTCTCATATGACGCTAAAGGGTGCCATGTGCGTTGGATATAGACGCTTTGTCAAAAGAGTTATGGGAAGGTCAGGTGGGGTCCATGATAAAAGGATACACCTACAAATTGAGCAATTTGAGCTCCGGGTCATTTGCTGGACATTTGCGGGTCATTTGCTGGACCACTCTCACTCCAGAAATAAAGGAAACTGCAGCGTTGTGTGGGGTCAGCAGAAATGTGAGCTTTCACATCACTGAACCAGAGGTGCTTACAGTCGGAGGCACTGATATATATATATACTACAATTTCATCTATGCCAAAGATGTGGTTTGTTGCAGAAATCTGCCAACTAACCGGCCAACAGCGAGTGGCAACATGACCGTAGATGCAGGGGTGATGCATGAGCTCTCGGTGCCACACTCTTGTGTAAAGAGGCGTTTGAAAGCTGAGCAGCTTGTGCTGGTGGATCGCAGAGATCTTGAGGAGCACTTTTTGGTTATTAGACAGTTTAAAGTTTCAATTCAGGGCAATGGGCTAACTTCAATTGAATGTGTAGTTGCTGAAACTGCAGTAAGAGTAAGTAAGTAAACTTTAATTATATAGCACCCATCACAGATAGAAATCACAAAGTGCTTTACAAGTGCAAAAATTTAAATAAAAGAACAATAAAACACAGATAAAACTATCAGAGCTAAAAACAAAACATAAAACATAAAAGCCCAATCAACTAAAAGCTTGTCTAAATAAAAGCGTCTTCAGCTGCTATGTAAAAGAATCAACAGATTCGCCCACACGCTTCGACAGGGGCAGGGCGAGCCAGAGTTTGGGGGAAACTGCCTGAGAGGACAGGTCCCCCCGAGTTTTAAAGCGGGTTTTGGGGACCATCAGGAGGTTTTGCCCTGAGGACCGCAGAGTGTGGGAGGACGAGTAGGGGGTCAACAGGTCTGTGATGTACTGGGTCCATGTAGTGCTCTAAAAGTCAAAACTAATATTTTATAATCAATTCTATGTTTGACTGGAAGCCAATGGAGTGTGGATAAAACCGGTGTAATGTGTGTCCGTTTTGGAGACGACTTATTTGTTAAAACAAGTAAAAAGAGAATTACAATAATCTAAACGAGAAGAAATAAAGGTATGAATAATCATCTCCATGTCAGCTTTGGACGACAATGTTCTCAATTTAGAAATATTTCTCAAATGATAAAAACTGTTTCTGACCAACTGTCTAGAATGACGATCCAGAGACATCGATTGGTCGAACAAAACCCCAAGGTTTCTAAGGCTTAACTGGACGGATGAGCCCAAGGAACCTTGAGGTCATGAACGCATGAACTAACTGTTCCACATTTGTCAATGAGAGCATATGGCGTAATTTGGATATATTTTTAAGATGGAAGAATGCGGTTTTACAGATGCTAGACACATGACTTTCAAATGAAATATTTTGGTATCAAAGAGCACACCCAGGTTCCTAACCGATGACGAAGACTTGACAGAGCAGCCATCAAGTGTTAGACAGTATTCTAGGTTATTACGTGAGGAAGTTTTCTGTCCAATAATTAGAAACTCTGTTTTTTTCAGAATGAGTAAATTGGAGTAAATGAGCTGTTCCGCTGGGCCCTAAAGTCAGTTTCTCTTCAGTATGCATTCAGATACACATACAGACATTATAAAATCATTTTTCAGAAGTAGTAGGAAATTACTAGTCATCCAAATTTTTATATCAGCTATGCATTCCGTTAATTTTGTGAATTGGTAAGTTTCGTCAAGGCGTGAAGAAATATAGAGCTGAGTATCATCAGCATAACAGTGAAAACTAATGCCATGCTTCCTGATGATATCTCCTAATGGTAGCATGTACAGAGTGAACAGCAGCGGTCCTAGTACTGAGCCTTGTGGTACGCCATACTGAACTTGTGATCGATAAGACATCTCTTCATGTACTGCTACAAACTGATAACGGTCAGATAAGTATGATTTAAACCATGCTAGTGCAATTCCACTAATGCCAACATAGTTTTCTAGTCTATTTAAAAGAATGTTGTGGTCGATATTATCAAATGCAGCACTAAGATCGAGTAACACTAATAGAGAGATACAAACACGATCGGATGATAAGAGAAAATCATTTGTGCCTCTGATGAGAGCTGTCTCAGTACTATGGTACGGTCTAAATCCTGACTGGAAATCCTCGCAGATATCATTTCTTTCTAAAAAGGAACATAATTGTGAAGAGACTGCCTTTTCTAGTATCTTTGACAGAAAAGGTAGATTCGAGATCGGCCTGTTTTTTAATAAGAGGTTTAATAATAGCCGGCAAGATTTGCTCCTACTTCGTGCAATCCATGGAAAAGCAATGGACAATCTGAAAGCCTCCGAGGCATATCAATACCTGCACAGCAACAAAGTCGGTTGTGTCATGTCATACAAACATGATCGTTTTGTTTATATGAAAGCAAATGTAGAGCCTAGCCTTATTTAGGCCATGCCAACAGATGTCCGTTGTTTACATAATGCACAATTTACATTATCTCTTTATGCTGTACAATATATCAGTGTGCCTGTACTGTTTGAGTGAAAATAAAGTTTGATGTAATTTCATTTCATTTAATTATTGCACTGAACTACGATCATGAAAGATAGGCCTTGTTCCTTACTGTACGTTGACCCATGCAGCTTGGGAACACGGTTCTACTACTTTGACTGGAGATGGCGTTACTAGAATTCAGTGCAGAACTGGGAGGATAACATGACGACGTGGCCCAGCATAACGTACAGCAAGATTTGCTCCTACTTCGTGCAATCCATGGCAATAGATGGAAAAGCAATGGACAATCTGAAAGCATTTGAATTGTTTATTAATAAACGCGCCGGCGCCTCCGTGTCCTAATTATATTGTCTACTATATTTGCTTCTTATTTATTAATCCAGGCAATTTGTTGATGAAACATTGATTAAAATGAAGATACAATTTATACAAAACGAAATTCACTTCAACAAGATTGCGTATTTAATCCTAACAGGTATTAAAAAGTAAAATACAAAAGCAGCCCACACAATTACATCACTATGAAAATTTTCATATATAATATTAAAAAATACAATGCATGCAGTATTTGTTGTGTTTATCTGTATTTAATGAACATCATGGCTGGGTGTTGGTAGACAGGAACACAAGGCAAGATTCTAAACCTCACAAGGCACTCTCAGCCAGGTCCTTGATTCCGAGTCGGTATCAGGCTTGCGAAAAAATGTAAACAATGGAGCGCATGGACGCTTTTCGTAGCTGGATTGTGGTCGTAGCACTCTCTATCTAACCACTCTTTTCAGGTGGTTTCTCGAGTGTTTGCAACCAACTACCGAACACGTCGTTCCCGAACCACTTTTCTTCATGTTGTAATTGTTATATCATTTGTCACTGCGATATCAGTGCTTTGTCGGCACAACGGAGCTAGCTAGCAAAACAAACCCAGCCCGCCAGAACGGAAGTGGATTGCATCAATGGGAGGAGTTTAGGACGTAGAGCAGAAACGGCTCAAAAACTTGTGTATAGGGTCTAACATACATGTTGTTGATTTAGATGATCCAACGAGTTTAGACCATTCTTCCTCTTCTATTGCAACGAATGAATGGAATTTTTCCTCAGGGAGACTACAATGCACTGTCTGATGCGATACTGTATTAGAAATATTGAGTTCTTCTAAGCTCTGGGATGCTGAGATGATGAAACTGATCAGGAAGATTATTAATTAAAGCAATCTTTAGTGGCAGAAGTGATAGGTCTAACATATTTGTTACACGGAGTCGGCTTTGCAGTCTTAAATGGAGTTTACACGAGACTAGATAATGATCTGAGATGTCATCGCTCTGCTGCAGAATTTCAACAGCATCAACATCTATTCCATGTGATAGTATTAGATCTAGAGTATGATTACGACAATGAGTAGGTCCTGACACGTGTTGTCTAACTCCAATAGAGTTCAGAATGTCTCTAAATGCCAATCCCCCAATGCATCTTTTTCATTATCTACATGTATATTAAAATCACCAACAATTAGTACTTTAACTGCAGCCAGTACTAACTCTGATAGAAAGTCAGCAAATTCTTTGATAAAGTCTATATGGTGCCCTGGTGCCCTGTATACAGTAGCCAGCTCGAAACTCAAACGTGATTTATCATTTACACTAGATCATTAGACACTAGTGTTACATTAAGCACCAACACTTCATAAGAATTATATTTGAAACTAGACTTCTCAGCAATTCTGAAGATATTACTATAGATTACAGCAACACCTCACCCTTTGCCTTTCAGACGAGGTTCATGTTTATAACAGTATTCTTGGGGGGTGGACTCATTTAAAGTAATTTAAAAAAAAAGTTTTATCATTTGTTCATCTGTATTATATCTATGTTTTATTTGTTGAACATCGATTACATTTTTACCCTTAAATGGGGTTTGGGAGTTTTTTGTATTTCCTAATTCGGGGAACAGACACAGTCTCTATATGATGATATCTAGGTGAAAGAGTCTCTGTGTAATGGGATTTATCTGACCTCAGTGACGTGAGACAGCTGGCAGACGGTCGGTTTAGCCAGTCTGTGTGCTTCCTGACCTGAGCCCCAGATTGTCATGTTTGAGCTCTTCGCAAAGACTCCCAATGTAAGATATTTTGAGCTGAATTAAAAAGGTTATGCATGAAATTGTGAGGAATGTGCTTAAATGACTATTTATTTATTTATTGATCAAATCTAATAATTTTAAGGTAAATAAAATGAATAAAAATAAAAATTTCCCCAAAAATTGCATTAAAAAATAGAAAAATTATTATCAAAATGAAATAAATAAGCTTTCTGGACAAAAAACAAAAGTATAATTTTAATAAAATAGAAAGAAAGAAAGAAAGAAAGAAAGAAAGAAAGAAAGAAAGAAAGAAAGAAAGAAAGAAAGAAAGAAAGAAAGAAAGAAAGAAAGAAAGAAGAAATACGTATACCACAATTCTGTTGGCATTCTATATGAATATATGCATATTATGGGGAATTCTGTAATAATCATGTGGTTCATGTAGTCTGACATATTGAGCGGTGGTACTGGTTCCAGTTAAGTCTTTGTCATGCTCTCATATTGTTTTCATGGAATTATCTGAAGAGTCATCAGTGAAATAAAGGTTTTCATTTACATTTATGCATTTTGCCAGCCATTTTTATCCAACGCGACTTACAATGCATTATATAAATACTTACGTGTTTTTATTAGACGTAAATCATAATCACATCAGATCAAATCACTTGCTGAATTCAGCAACTGTTCCAGAGTCTGTTTGTGAGTGTTAGTAAAGGCCCAGCAGTGCACTTTGACCTTTGCTGATTAAAAAAATATATTATTATTTCGATATCAACAAAAAATTATAAAATTGATTAAGGGTTTAGACTTAAAGGAGCTGTATGTAAGATTGTGGCCAAAACTAGTACTGCAATCACTGTCAAATGACTGTAGAGTGGTGTATCCCCTCCCCCTCCTCCCTGACTCGAGGTTGCCAGATCAGCTGCAGGATCCAGCAGGAACGCGACGAGCTGCAGCTGTGGTAACTAGAGCAGAGCTGGCAACCCGGATGCCGCAACACTACTGACTTCGTGATTGGTAGATAGGTGGAGGGAGGAGCATCAGACCAAAACACAACATGACAACATCAACATCAGTTGAGGGCTGCAACTGCACTTTTTAAATGACAATATCCTGGCCAGACTACTGTTTTCAGTGATATAAGTATTTGAAATGTACATGATTTCTTAATGTCTAGTGACATTTCAGGGCCATTTTATGATTAATTGAAATAAATTTCTTACATACAGCTCCTTTAACACGCTGTAAATACCTGTGTTGAAGTATAAAATAAAATAAAATAAGGAAAAGTGTGCAAAATTCAATAAAGATCCTAAAAAATAGGTTAAAGATAAACGGAGCAAAGAGGTTAAATATAGATGAAAATAAGTCAGTATAAGGAAATCGACTTCAGTACGTTTGGAAAGTACGTCAGTACGTTTACGCTTCATGTTACGTCAGGAAATACCCTTACATTACCCAACCAAAAATAAAATGACATAAAATCTATAAATCTACCCAGAAAAAGGTACAGGATACACCTTATTATAACCATATTATGCAATGTCAAAAGTAATTGAAATGAAGCAGGAGAGTTGTGTCCCAGTTTTTGTACATTTCTAATTAGCCTCTCAAATTCCTGTAAAGCCACTTCAACCCGGCAGAATGAAAGCATCACTGCGCATCACTACACTGTGTCTTTAAGGAAACTCGTCACTGTGTTTCAGAATGACGGAGATCAAATCCCAGCATGCATCACTCCACTTCGATAGTATAACCTGCGGCGGGTATTTTCCATGCGACTATGTGCATTCAAAAAGTATAATTTTTTGCATGCTCCGGTAAAGTTTTTGCCTATTTTACTGACTTATATTTTTAATATTCGCGTTTTTTGTTCTAATTTGAACACCTGAACCTCTGAGTTCAGAGAGAAGCAATAATGAAAGTAACAGTGACTGTGCAGCCCGCGCGCCGTGAGCTGTGTGGAGTGGAGCGCGTGCTGTAGGATGAGACACACTTCAGCACTGCTGTCACATTAGTTCAGTTCAGGGGTGTGTGTGTGAGAGAGAGAGAGAGAGGGATGTGGCGGGAGGCTACTGGAGAAACCGCCACACACTATCTAACTACGAATAGTTTCCTATCCATTCTTGAAATATCTCTGTGAATATAAAACCTGCTGTGATCATGGTGAGCGCTCCTCCTCTCGCGGTGATCTTTATCCTGACATCTGCGCTCATCTGCAGCTTCACCAACGCTGCCAAACTCAACATACCTAAAGTGTTATTACCTCTTGCCAGAAGCACAAAAATCAATTTTACACTGGAAGCAAGTGAAGGATGTTATCGCTGGTAAGTGCATTACATATAGCTTGTAAAGTAGTAAAGAAATACTGATGCATTTCTAGTGTAATATTGAATACCTTCCCCGGTTGTAACATCATGTTTTTGACATGTCAAATGATAAAGAACAGTAGACCATATTAGACCTTTTTTAAAAGAGTAACTATAACAATAAATGTATTACTGTAAGGATGAGTTCATAAAGCTCAAGCACGTGGTGCTGTTGTGATGTGTTTGTTATAGTTGCTCAAATCTCACTTTTTTCAATTTCTGTACTTTGTAGATAAGAAAATATTTTAAATCAATGTGATAAATGTCATGCTAAATACTAAGAGTTGCATTTTATTTTAACATTATTGCACTCTTTTTTTTTTTGCACAGCTATCTCACTCACTCATTATATATTATCTGTATTTATATATTTATAAGTTTTGTTTATTATTAATATCAGATTGTACGTTGCACTTTGCTTGCTAGGAAAACTCAACTACTGGTAAAATGGAAACATTTTACAATAAGGTCAATAAGTTTTTACCTCCTCTTCAGTCTATATTCAACAAAATAATGTTCAAACAGGCAAGGAAAATGACTCGGGACCCTTTCATGCAGAATTCGAACCACTTCGGTCTGGTCGACGTCTCTCTACCTCAAGGTTTAGATACAACCGCTATACAAAATCTGTTATTCCTTAGCTTAGGCTACACGACTGTTAAACTCTAGTGCGAAGGACACGACTGTGTGACAGTTGTTGATGTGGCTAACTTGTTATGCAGCTTCATTTGGATACTATAGCCCAAAACAAATTTCCCTTAAAAGGTACAAATAAAGTATTATCATGTCTCATTAGATATGTTAGTTAATGCATAAGCTAAACTTTGTCTCACAATGAGCAATATATTTGTTACACTATTAATTATACTTTGTCAATGATAGTTAATAAAATTACAACTGTTCATTGAGTTCTTGTTAGCTCAGTTCCATTACATAATATTAACAGATACGACTTTTGATTTTAATAATGGATTACTAAATTATGACATTAACTAAGATAATAAATGCTGAAGAAGTATTTTCATTTTAATTGAAACAATGTAGTAAACATGGAACCTTATTGTAAAGTGTTACCGGTGAAATGTGTGTTACATCCTGTCAAAATGCATACATTTCTAGAACCCTAAGTCCCTCTCCGGAGCCGTGTGTATTATACCTGTATTAATGCGTGTTGTGTCCTCAGGTCTTCGAACCGGCCAGAGGTGCTATATTATACCTGTATTAATGCGTGTTGTGTCCTCAGGTCTTCGAACCGGCCGGAGGTGCTATATTATACCTGTATTAATGCGTGTTGTGTCCTCAGGTATTCGAACCGGCCAGAGGTGCTATATTATACCTGTATTAATGCATGGTGTGTCCTCAGGTCGTCGAACCGGCCGGAGGTGGCCAGCGTGGAGGCGGTGGAGGTGGACGAGCGCCAGTGCTCTCAGAGGGCCGTCCTGCAGGCCCGCTCCACCCAGCCCTCCCGCCTCACCAGCATCATCCTCGCTGAAGACGTCTGTGAGTCACACACACTGGGGCTTTCTTATTGTTGGGTAGCTTTGTCATTCCTTGTTAGTTTG
The DNA here is from genome assembly GCF_029890125.1 of Rhinichthys klamathensis goyatoka. Taxonomy (NCBI): domain Eukaryota; kingdom Metazoa; phylum Chordata; class Actinopteri; order Cypriniformes; family Leuciscidae; genus Rhinichthys; species Rhinichthys klamathensis. The sequence continues at coordinate 38,999 of NW_026607320.1, forward strand.
TAACCTTATGATTGATCATTACAGAGACAATGTGCTATGCACTGTTATATCAGTTATTAATCCATCTCTCCCACACAATTACAGTGAACTGAGACTGGAGCTTTTGAGCTTCAGAAAGGACGCGTATAAGCACCGTAAATGTATAAAAGTAGTCCAAATGACCTGGGTGCTGTATTACAAGCCATCTAAAATGATTATATACACTGCCCGGCAAAAAAAAGGCACTGTTTGAATTTAAATAGGCAAATGCTTAAAAAGGGATAGTTCAACCAAAAATTTTAATTAGCCCATGATTTACTCACCCTGAAGCCATCCTAGGTGTATATGACATTCTTCTTTCAGACGAACACAACCAGAGTTATATTAAAAAATGTCCTGGCTCTTCCAAGCTTTATAATGGCAGTGAATGGCCGTTTCTGTCTTGGAAGTCCATAAAAGTGCATCTGTCCAACATGACATCATGACTTTGCGTAAACATACACACCACTTTCAAGTCAAGTGGCGTGTTATCTATACGCATTTTGAGCTATCCGCGTGTATGTCCACGCCGAAACGAACCGTCATCTTTTGCGTGTATGTCTACGCCGTTAAATGTCCGAGCAAAACGAAGCAAAATGTAGATCTACATCTGGGGAGCGATATTTTTTTATGTGTCATACATACGCCATTTCATGAGATCAGTCTGATCTGTCCATGATAAAAGTGCACCTATCTATGATAAAAGTGCATCTGTCCATGATAAAAGTGCATCTGTCCATGATAAAAGTGCATCTGTCCATGATAAAAGTGCATCTGTCCATCATAAAAGTGCATCTATCCATGATAAAAGTGCATCTATCCATCATAAAAGTGCATCTGTCCGTGATAAAAGTGCATCTATCCATGATAAAAGTGCATCTATCCATGATAAAAGTGCATCTGTCCATGATAAAAGTGCATCTATCCATGATAAAAGTGCATCTGTCCGTGATAAAAGTGCATCTGTCCATGATAAAAGTGCATCTGTCCATGATAAAAGTGCATCTGTCCGTGATAAAAGTGCATCTGTCCATGATAAAAGTGCATCTGTCCATGATAAAAGTGCGTCTATCTGTGATAAGTGCATCTATCCATGATAAAAGTGCATCTGTCCGTGATAAAAGTGCATCTATCTGTGATAAAAGTGCATCTGTCCATGATTAAAAGTGCATCTATCCATAAGTGCACCTGTCCGTGATAAAAGTGCATCTATCTGTGATAAAAGTGCATCTGTCCGTGATTAAAAGTGCATCTATCCATGATAAAAGTGTCTGTCCGTGATAAAAGTGCATCTATCTGTGATAAAAGTGCATCTGTCCATGATAAAAGTGCATCTGTCCATGATAAAAGTGCATCTGTCCGTGATAAAAGTGCATCTGTCCGTGATAAAAGTGCATCTATCCATGATAAAAGTGCATCTATCTGTGATAAAAGTGCATCTGTCCGTGATAAAAGTGCATCTATCTGTGATAAAAGTGCATCTGTCCATGATAAAAGTGCATCTATCTGTGATAAAAGTGCACCTGTCCGTGATAAAAGTGCATCTGTCCATGATAAAAGTGCATCTATCCATGATAAAAGTGCATCTGTCCGTGATAAAAGTGCTCCAGACGGCTCTGAGGGGTTAATAAAGGCCTTCTGAAGTGAAGATCAGGGGCCGTATTCACAAAGAATTTTATCTTACCACTAGGAGTACTCCTAAATCGCACTAAAATATTTTTGCTAGGAGTTTTTTCTTAAAAGTTATTCACAACGCCTTTCAGACCTACTCTTAGTAAGGAAAAATGACAACTCCTAAACTAAGAGTGAGTCTTCGTTGCTATGGATGACGTCAGTTCTCATGCACGAGTTTCCCCGCAATGATCACGGTGATTGGTTGTTAGATGACAGGCCATCATGCGGGACATAACACAGACGCAACAAATCATGGAATTACGACATCTAAATATGTCTGTGTCCTACACTAAATAATAATAGTAATGTCAACGAAATGCATATATAATGACATGTTTGTGCAGGCTGTGAAGTATAGTTCTAAAAAGGCAGAGAGAGAGAAAAGTCTTGAATTAAACTAAATTAAATCAAGGTAGCCTAATACCCTAATTAATGAAAACCGCCACTTGCCTAATAATAAAAAACAACACTTGCATTAACACTTGCTTGGTTAATTGACATCCTATTAGCCTAAATATACTACTTAAAGCAAGGAAATGTTGCTCCTATTTAAGTAATGTACTAGTTGAATGACGGTGGATTATGAAGTCGCCAAAACAGAAAAGAAAGCCCAACTGGACGCAGGATCAGTTACTGCTGCTGGCCCAGCTGGTGCTGAAAAAAACCATAATAAAAGGGAAATTCGGCACTGGGATATCAAGCAGAACTAAGCGTGAGAATGGGAGAGGATTTGTTTGCAGATCAATGCAGCGTTCCCGCTTGTGTCGCGGACCCCGGACGACTGCGAGAGGCGCTGGTGTGCGCTACAATCCTTTGTGAATAGGTCTTAGTGAGTTAGGAGTCCTCTCGACTTCTTTTAAGCTGTCCCAGACTTAGCTGCTACTTTTAGGGCTAAAATGCTTCGTGAATTACTCTTAGTGAAAAAAATTAGGAGTCCTAAAGTTAGGAGTGACACGCCCATTATTTTTAGGAGTTGCTGCTAAATTCACCAGTTAGGAGCTACTTTTAGCCTTAAAATTCTTTGTGAATACGGCCCCAGATCAGTAACCTCCGATCAGGTTACTCTGAATGGAAATTAGCTGATATCAATTTATAATGCCTAAATAAGAGTTTGTTTTCCTATTACATATGTCTGTTGTTTGACAATATTATTAGCGAATGTAGTTCAGAGTAGTTGTCCAGCTGTGAAGAATGTATGAGGCTCAGTCCTTCTGTTGATCTGTGCTCAGTGACAGGACAGGTGCTGCGCTGTGATGCTATAGTGGATGTGATCAGTGAGATCCAGATCGAGTCCACCACGCGAGAGCTTCACCTGGAGGATTCCCCACTGGAGCTGAAGATCCATGCGCTCGACTCCGAGGGTGAGTCTTCACACACTCATGCTCACTCTTGTTCTTCTCTAGCTTGTATCGCCAAGCAAAAACAATACTGTCTTTTATAAGGTAATTAACATTACAAACTATAAGGATGTAATTTTGTTGCGATATACCATTCCTGTTTCACTTTCGAATGAAATAGGATATGTAAAAAGTTATCGTAAAATGAAAACTTCTATTAACCCTTTAAGACTGACGCTCCCGTTTGCGTGTCTGTTTAAAAGCCTATAGAAACTGAAACCAAATGGCTAGCTCAATCATTCTTTTTGCATACAAAACCAGAGATGTAACATGTTCAGATCAAGCCCATGTTGCGTTGTTTTCACCCTCTAATCAGTCTGTACAAACTGCGTAATAAGCATTTACAAAAAAAAACACACAAAAATGCATTGCACGTCTTTGCACACATGAATGAATGAATGAATGAGGCATTTATATAGCGCTTTCATATGTACTACTGTACACCCAAAGCGCTTTACAATCATTTCAGGGGGTCTCTCCTCAACCAGCACCAGTGTGCAGCATCCACTTGGATGATGCGACGGCTAGTGACGGCACACACTAGCTATAGTTGGAGAGGAGAGAGAGTGATAGAGCCAATTCAGTGGATGGGGATTATTAGGAGGCCATGATTGGCAGGGGCCAATGGTTGGATTGTGGCCAGGACACCGGGGTTACACCCCTACTCTTTACGAGAAGTGCCATGGGATTTTTAATGACCACAGAGAGTCAGGGCCTCAGTTTAACGTCTCATCCGAAGGACGGTGCTTTTTGACAGTATAGTGTCCCCGTCACTATATTGGGGCGTTAGGACCCACACAGACCACAGGGTGAGCGCCCCCTGCTGGCCTCACTAACACCTCTTCCAGTAGCAACCTGGTTTTCTCAGGAGGTCTCCCATCCAGGTACTAACCAGGCTCAACCCTGCTTAGCTTCAGTGGGCAACCAGTCTTGGGCTACAGGGTGATATGGCTGCTGACATGTTCTGTAGATCTGCGATTGATAGTTACGTCTTCCGATGGCTCATTGACGTATCACGTTCTGTGCACTATGACCCCCGGGTGTGTCGCATGTTGTGACGTCACAAGCATTTGACCATGCGTTTGACTCGCGTGATTTTTTTTTCTTCCCAAACCACTTCAGCGGAAATCCCGCCCTGCAGCCGATTCTAAAGTCATTGGTCATGTCAATCACTGTACAGATTGCCTACACCAAACACTGATCCCTAAACCTACCCGTCACTGTAACCTAAACCAATGAAATCGGCTGCAGGGCGGGATTTCCGCTAAAGTGGTTTGGGGGGGAAAAAATCACACGTTTGACTCCCGTTTGACTCCCATTTGCTATATGTTCCTTCTTATCGTTATTGTCTTTTTACCATTGCTTTATTTTATCATTACTTTCTCCTTTAGACACTCACAAATACAAGCACATTCACACACACACGCGCGTGCGCGGACGCACACAACGTTATGTCTAAACGAAAGTACACGGACGCGGAGGTTTTGGAAATACTAATTGCGTCCGATGACGATTAACTATACGTCTGCTCATCTATTTATTTTATATTTTAACCAATTCAATGTTCAATCAATATTCAAAAGCAAAATGTTATCTGTTTGACCACAAATGTAATTGAATATTTTACATGGCATTTCCCCTCCCTTTTTTTGAATGAGTGTAAAAATGAGTGTATCTTCAAAACTAATTTATGTAAACAGTTCAAATCAATTCTGTATAGTTTTAAATTGTTTTATGCACGTTTTTCACATTGACAAGTTTGAGGTTGACATTTATCCATTTTTTGTATTGAATAAAATATGTAAAAAATAAATAATTAAAATTGTTTTTCTTTTTGTTTATTGGACTTTTGAGATATTTATCTAGTTACTATTGATTTTTTACAAACATAGCCTTCAAATTGGGAGAGTAAGGATTATTTTGATGTATGACAAAGATATACTCTGGTGGAATTGTTCTATGGCAGGTCATAAAGGGTTAAAGTCCCCCTGTAGTCATATTTTTTTAAAATGTCATTTTGGTGATCAAAGGATTCATGCCTTAAAATAGCTTGAATGTAACTTGACACCCTTGCCTCATTTAGTATACGCGGTTCTATGAATATGCAAATGAGCTCCGCCTCCACTCCCTCAGCTCAGAGATCCACTGGTTGACGATCACATGTTGATCTGATTGGTTACAAGGTAGTTTGTGACGTCAGAAACACCAGCGATTTCACACCGTGTTTTTTAAGGAGAAAATACTCCGCAATGGTGTTGACTTTGGACATGGTTTGTCTTAAAGCATATTAAAAACACCACATAGACGCATAAATAAAATTTTAAAGCTTAATTTTCACCACAGGGGGACTTAAAAATCAAGTGTGCATTGTAATAATACATCTGTCTGGATCTGATGAATGATTTTTGTAGGTTTCAAATTGTTGGAGGAATTAAGATTTTACAGTTTTTTCCACTGGTCAAACCTCAAGCTGTACATTTAAGCATCGAGTCATCATTTGTATTCATTCCATTTAAGCTAAAGATGTGAACAAGGTGATTACAAATCAACTTGTACTAATTGGACTATACCTATTCTATGGCTAGCATGATTACAATTTCTTAAATTAAAATTAATTTTGATGTAATTGTTTGGACAGGGTGATGCACCTGTTTGGATATCATAATGGAAAAGAGCATCATTATAAGAATAAAATATCCGAAAACAAAATCTTACGTAGTTTGGTATAATATGTGGTTAATATTTCATGGAAATCATAATAACACTCTAATTCGTCATTGACCACTATACACACTTATGCATCGTTGTTAACTACCGCACACATAAACAACAGTTTGAAGCTTCCATGATGTCATTCATGTGCAGTCTGGGTAAAGTGTTCCTCATTGGCTCTTCAGGGAACACCTTCAGTACTCTAGCCAGTCTGTTGTTCGAGTGGACCATCGTGAAGGACGCCGAAATGGCAGGTTTCCCTGATTCCTACAACACCCTACAGTAAGAGCTCACGCTTCCGTCACCACATCATGCTGCCTTTTACTTGGTCGTGCTCTTTTATCACATTTCTTAAGCATAACAAAACAAATATGGATTTCATTATAAGCTCTGAAGAGTGTTGTTTAATCCCTTAGCTGAGGTAAACGCAATATTTATATCGATAGTTCACCCAAAAATAAAAAGTGACATTTTTTCACTCATTGTATAGACAAAAAAAACACCAAAATATTCTGTCTTTTCTTTTATGGAACAAAGAAAGTCATAAAGGTTTGGTACGACACGAGGGTGGGGAATTTATGAATGATCAATTCTTGGTGAACTATCCTTTCAATTATATGTGAATGAAAACTGTCTGTTCTGTCTGGATTGTAATCTGCTTAAAGATATATCTTTACAAAAAACATTCCTTGTGACAAAACATTAGACAACCATAAGATAGCACCATTTATTGAAGTGAAGGATCTATCCTTCAAATCCTCATTTTACATTCATTTTATATGTCGTCCACCACGACTGTGCTCTGTTCACGCCTGCGGCGCGTGTCATGTTGCCGTGTGTGTGTGTGTGTGTAGGGTCCTGAGGTTTGCGGAGTCGGCGTACACTCCTCCAGCGTATATCTCTGAGATGGAGCGAGTGGGACATCAGGGCGATATCATCCTCGTTTCAGGAATCAAAACCGGCCACGCCAAACTCAAAGCCAAAATACAAGAGGCCATCTATAAGGTCCATGTCACATGTGTGATTGATTTGATCCTTCATATGAATAGATTTTTGGCCATGTTTTGAGAATAAAGATGTAACGTTATAGATTTTAATATGTTAGCAAGAGTGGTGTTGTGCTCATGAATGTGTTGTCTGCTTGTGGCACACTTCGATCTGGACTGTTTTCAGGATGTCGGTGCTGCCGAGGTCCGACTGCTGATCCTGGAGAACATTCTCTTGAGTCCTGCGTATGATGTGTATCTGCTGGCTGGCACCTCCATCACATACAAAGTCCAGAAAATCCGTCAGGGAAAGATTACAGGTAAGCTTTTATTCATTTATCAATAAATGATTGTGTCTCTGGTAGGGGTGTAACGATGGCCTCATGTGACGATTCGATACATATCCCGATACTGAACTCACAATACCATATTATTGCAATACTCCAAGACATATAATAAAATGTAAACAAAAATATATAATGTTGATTAAAATGGTAAATTTGGCATTACATTGTGGGTGTATAAGTTTATAAGACTTGGACTTGGTGCTGGAAACCCAAAGCACAGGACAATAGTGACATCAGAATAACAATATTCATGATTCTGAAGCTGAAAATACACAATTATTTTAGACGAATATGCTTGATCTCGGTCACTCACTGACTAGATATATTAAAATACTGGTAACATCAGACATTTGGCATTATCAGGACCCACAGATATTCCCCCATTGCTTTATTATACATTATATTCAACATTATATATAGCAGTTTAATGTAGTACTGACACTAAAACAAAGTAACTTTTATTTTGGATGAACTATACACAATACCTATTGTCACTATCCACGAATTGTTGCATTTTTGTATTATGATATATTGTTACACCCCTACTCTTTGGTTATTACAGCGTGTTTAAGATTTTTGGCCAAAAATAACAAACTAATCCGGCTATAATCCATTACCAATGTGTAATAATGGGTCTAATAATAGAAGTTAAAGCTGCACCATTGCCTCTGCATTGCCATCCATTGTACATCTACCCTGTAGGAAGGCGTCCATTTAAGGATCCGGATAACACGCCCTCTCTCTAAATTATCAATACATTGATAATCACTATAGTTTTAACTTAAATATTGGGAAAAAATGTCCATATGGGTTGTCGATGTTGTGTTTTACACGGCTGAGTGTGTCGTCCTCATTGCAGAGCTGTCCATGCCCTGTGATCAGTATGAGCTCCAGCTTCAGAACGGTGTGGTCACCGCTAATGGAAACCCTGAGGCTCCTGTCGCACACCTGGACCAGAGCAGCTCTACAGTCTTTGCCCTTCAGCATGGACACACCAACATCGTGCTGGACCACAAGAGTATCCTTCACACTGGCCAGCTTCAGTTAGACTGATTGCTTGTGTTTGCAGCGGTGTATTTGATGACTTTACTCTGAGGTTTCCTTGATTCTGAACGCCAAGGTCTCGGGATGCAGGGCGTTTCCCGACTCCCCAACAGCACGATCTATGTTGTGGAGCCTGGATACTTGGGTTCGTCTCTTCATTAGCTTTGCATGGAGAAAAATGTCAGGAGTTTTGACAACTTGTAATCTCATTAGGATGATAAATTGATAAGTAATTTAATAAGATGTTTTAGTATAGTTGATTGACTATAATTGATTGAAACTTTTTGTGTTTGTCGTCTTCTCTGCTAGCATTCAAGATTTATCCTGAGGATCGCTGGGTCCTTGAGACAGGGAGGAAATATGAGATCTTCATTGAAGTGTTTGATAAGTCAGGCCACAAGCTTTATCTGTCTGACGTAAGTTGAGTTTGGACTTTTAAAATATGTCTTTGTTTTTTCTATTCTTTTCAATATCACTAAATGCATCTTCTGCTCATCATGAGTAGAGAGATATCTGAAAACTTCATAAACAATTACTAAATCACTACACTCGCTTAAAGGGATAGCTCACCCGAAAATAAAGCATTGTTCTAGCCTGACACATAAGCACGTTTGAGCTTCTGTTTGCCATATTTGATGTGCTCGAAGTACATTTGCTGATCAGTGTTTATATGATAATAAAATCCTACATTACATATGGTCATTACATAAAGTTATCAGAAGACTTTTCAATGTTTTTTTGTACTTTTTAATGGCATGAAAGTTTTGGTTGCGTTGACTTGTGGGTTTGGAACGACATTAGGGTGAATGACAGAATACACATTTTCCCTTTAAGGTAGATCAATGTTTTATTCATTATTAAAAGATGCACATAAACTTTGATAAACACAACTACAGAATAAAGTACCAGCTGCGCATCAAAAAGCTCATGTGACTGCCTCACGTCAGTGGACTAATTAACTTTTATGGTATACTCAGTGGTTTTTGTATGTGCAATCTAAACCACACAAGTAATTTATTAAATTTAATAAAAAAAACTACAACAGTGGTTTCCTCAAAAGGCTATAAATGTGAATGATGCTTCTGTTCTTTTGAACATATGAGATGGAAGTGGTTCTTTAAAAAAATATTGTAAAAACAATTAGTTAATAGTGTAAATTAAATTCAAAACTTGTGGCAGTGTTTTATTTTATTTTATGAAAACTCATATTTTCACAGAATATCCGTATAGAAACCACATTCCCTAGCGAGTACTTTGTGGTTCTGGAATCGTCTGTTAATGGATCTTACCACCACGTGAGAGCTTTGAGACGAGGTCAGACTGGGATTGATGGCACACTGAAAGCAGTCGTCGATCAAGTAGGTTTTTGTCTTGTTACAGGGTGAACATTTGTTTTCTTAAGCATTTAAAATTGTATCATTGACCCCAGTTACAAGGATCTTCCCAGTGTTCAGTGGTGGTTTATCGACACTACTCTAGTTTGTTGTGACCTCGTGTGTGTCTTCAGGCAGGAAGTGTCCACGCACTCTCTGTTCCTGTGCGTAACGAGCAGGACGTGGAGATCTACGACCCCATCGTCCTCAGACCCGCCATCCTCACCTTCCCATGGCAGCCTAAAGAGGGAGCCTACCAGTACACCATCCAGGTGTCGTACGGCTCTCTTTTCTTTGTCAGACACTAATCATTTAGCATTGTAAACACATAAGTGGAAATAGTTTGAATCTGTTCTTATGTGTGAGGTGTGTGCATGAATGTGATGTTGTGTCTGCTTCAGGCGACTGGAGGGAGTGGGAACTTCAGCTGGTCGTCCACTAACGCGGCCGTCGCCACGGTCACAGTGAAGGGCGTGATGACCACGGTCCGGGACGTCGGCGTCAGTGCGGTCTACGCCCACGACGTCAGAAATCCCCTGCACTACGGAGACATGAAGGTGAGGCCAACGCTCATGCTCGTACAAATCAAGATGGGTTTAATTACTGGTCTAGATGTATCATTCTTGAATTTTTTTTAAATAACTGATTGTGTTTGAGCATAGACATTTTGAGCTCTTCTCTTAGATAATCTGTTTTCTGAAAATTAATTTATTTTAAACAATGTATCAAAATAATATTGTAATCATAATTATTTGTACAAATTGAAATACTGTTGATTGCCATGAATATAGCCTTTGCTGCTGATATGGCGTTAAATCATAAATTAGTGCTGTGCAAAATAAAAGTTTGTTTACGTAATGTGTGTGTACTGTGTATAATTATTTTGTATATATAAATACACACACATGCATGTATATATTTAAGAAAAATGTGTTATTTATATATAAAATATTTATATTTATTTATAATATAAATTATGTTTAAATATATAAACAGTAGATACATGCAAATATTTCTTAAATGAATACATGCATATGTGTATATTTATATATATACGAAAATAATTGTGAACTGTACACAAACATATATGACGTAAACGCAAACTTTTATTTAGGATGCGATTAATCGTTGCCCAGCCCGAAATGAATGAATAATGCGTGTGCTCTGTTGCTCCTGCAGGTGTATGTGATCGAGCCGGTGGGCATGGAGTTCAGCCCGTGTGCAGTGGAGGCCCGCGTGGGCCTGAACCTGGACCTGCCGCTGCGCATCTTCGGTCAGCTGGCCGGAGAGAGGGTGACGCTCAGTGACTGCTCACACTTCGACATGCAGGTGGACATGGAGAGCCACGGCCTCTTCCAGCTGCTGGAGGGTGAGTTCAGTTCACGCTAAACGAACAGATTCGGTTTCTTGCCTGGAACCGGATCGTTCACCTACAAATCAATCTATTACCTCCCTCGAGTTGCTCCAAACCTGTATGAATTTATTTCTTCTTCTGAACACTAAAGAAGGTATTTTGAAGAATATGGGTAACCACTGTTTACTTTCACTTATGACATATACAACTGTTATATTTGACGATATTTTGACATAATTTGGGGTATTTGTCCGTTCAAGTGCAAGAAGACATGAAAGAGACTCCATTCAGTATTCGTTATGTGCAAGTGCTCAGAAAACAGAATTGAGATCTCTTTCGAATCTTCTTGTGCTTCGGTTTAAAACCACATTAAATGTGTTCACAGGAATCGATGAGAGGAATTAAAATTGTAATTTTATAACTAGTATCTGATTCCTGACCTTAAGGATCCGATTCCGGCTTATTGTGCTTAATTACTTTTTTGGATTTTTTTGGATTTATCACACTAAAGTGTTAATGATTTTTAGTACTGTGCTAATGTGGGTATATATATGCATACCACGGTATAAACAATACAGCAAAATCTCTAACGATTATATATATCGTCATAACTCCCAGCCCTACCGGAAGTACAAAGGTCAAATCTTTTTTAAACAAAAAAAGACATACGGGTTATGCATAATAATGAGAGCGTTTTTCACAGCAGGTGATTTGAAGTCCTGCATTAATGGTGTATAAATGCGAAAATTACAAATAATATCTTGATACTCCGTTTGTGTTATTTAAGAGATACAAATATGATTTTGTTGTATTAATATTGGCAGATTTAACAGAAGCAAGCAAAGTGTTATGCTAGTAATCCAAGTGTGTGTAGAGTTGTACTCTTGCAGTATTTTTTGAGTGTGTGTGTCTTCAGGTAGACTTGCTCCAGGTCAGGGCCACTGCAGCGGGGTTCGTGTTAAGGCCTTGACCCCTGGTTACACCAACCTGTTGGTCAGCTATACCCATAGTAATGTTCACCTCAGTGCAAAGATCACCATCGCCGCCTACCCGCCTCTCAAGGTAAGATGTTTGAATATGCGTTTAAAGATGGAGGAGTGAGCAGTGACCTGTAGATGACGTGCCTCCTCGTCTTCGGCAGCCGGTTGACCCCGTGGCTGTGGCTGTGGTGACGTTGGGCTCCTCTAAAGACATGCTGTTTGAAGGAGGCCCGAGGCCCTGGGTGCTGGAGCCATCCAAGTTCTTCAGGAACCTGACGGCTGAGGACCACAGCAGCGTTGCGCTGTCTCTGCAGGGCCCTGCCTCGCGCTCCTACTCCCGACACCTGGTCAGAGCCACGTGCAGAGCTCTGGGAGAACAGGTACATCTCATGTCCTGCAGACCCGGCGTGTTCTCCGGTCTCTGTAGCTCCTTCCCAGCGCAGGTCCGGACTGTACTTTTTAGAAACCGAACTTATACATCTCCATCAAGGCAGCCGTAGTTCTCTGTAAAAGAAAAAAAACCTTAACGCTTAAAATAGTCATCAAAGATGGGCCCAGGGAGCCAAAAGAGTTTTTTTTTTTTTTTTTTTTTTTTAACCAAAGATTTACCCAAAAAAAGTAAATATTTCTCCCAACTGGATATGAATATAAAGAGGTTAGCTCAGATGTATGCTATTTTTATTTATTTATGTATTGTACATTTAGACACCTATGTGTATGGCACATAGAAGGCACTGAGAAAACAGGGTTTACCTCTCATGAAAAGTATGGACCATTTTTATATTTTACTCAAAGCAATAGTTAGATTACATACATTGTTTGTTTTTTAGTAATCAAAACTCTTATCATGAAGACAAAACAAAGTTAACTAGTTATTTATACTTTTTTTTTTTCTTTACTTGCCATCTCTAAATAATTTTCCAAATTCTAACATTGTTTATTATGAAATGCTCTTTATATGCTGATTAATAATCCTAAATGTATGAAAACAATGTCTAAAGACAACACATCAACTTGTGTCAAACCTTGTTTAGTTAAATGGTCAGAGTAATCTGTATGACAGATACAAATAATTGTATTAGCTGCATTGTTTTCTGCAGTGTTTTAGTGAAAGTATCTATTTTGCTGCGCACCGTGTTTCTGCTACTGTTGGTAAAATAACTGCGTCATCTGCAGCTCTTAATGTGGAGCTTTATAAGCGAGGGGAAGAGAGAAGCAACGTGCACAGAGCGGACAGGGCTTGAATGAAGCACTTTTAGCTCTAGATAAAATATAGATATAGCTCCGAAAGGTCATTACCATAAACAACCCTGAGTGCTTGTGACGTGAACCGCTCCGTTATGACGTGCTGCTCACTTTCATCTGTAGAAACGGTAAAATGGAGCAATTATGTCCCACGATCCGGATGGAACCAGTCCGCCATTTGAGCAACACTGCTCTAGACTGTCCACTAGGAATGTGGATTGATATGTTTGATTGATATGTTTGAAATGTTCGAATAATTGTGTCTCCGCAGATCTTAGCAGTGACTGTTGGGAACCAGCCCACCATGACGAACCCCTTCCCTGCGGTGGAACCGGCTGTTGTGAAGTTTGTGTGTGCTCCTCCATCACGCCTCACACTGACCCCCATCTACATGAGCCCTCAGCTGGACGTGTCCTGCCCTCTGCTGCAGCAGAACAAACAAGTGGTGAGCACCCAAACGCTCAGCGTCTGCAGGCTTAAGGGACCTGAGATATACATGACCTATAATGCCCTTTCACAAGATGGAAAATAAGTCTCTGAAGTCCCCAGAGTGTGTGTGTGTGTGTGTGAAGTTTTAGCACAAAATGCCCCATAGATATTTTTTAAAGCATGTGAAAATTTGGTTAGGGTTAAAAAAACAGAAAATTTCTAAAACTTTTAGCCTTTTATGTTCAAACCGGAGTCGGACAAAGATGGAGAGACTCAAGAAGAAGTGACGACATGTAGAACAACAGGACATTTTATGAATTGTTAGTTGATGAATTTATGTAGCTTATGTGGAGTTAACTATCTTCTAGTCATTGATTAGCATATTCTGTGATGACAATCTATAATTGCGTTCCCGTGGGCGGGGTTTATGTAAATATTGGGGTTGGTGATGTCACTAACCCAGGAGGAAGCTTGTGTAGTTCCTACCAGCCGTTTGTTGTAGTCCTTAAAAAGCGATTTCTGTAAACGAAAATATCTCCCTTTGCTTTGAACTTTGAGCATTGTAACTTTGCAGATGTTTATGCTCAAACAGCGACATTACACACTGACTACAGTTAGAAAAGTGAAATCATAATCAAGCACCCCTTTAACATGAAAGAAGTTCAGTGTCATTTGTGCTCGTTCTGCAGGTGCCCGTCTCCAACTACCACAACCCCGAGCTGGATGTGTCGGCCTTCGACCAGCAGGGACGGAGGTTTGATAACTTCAGCTCGTTGAGTATGATCTGGGAGTCCTCCAGAGTCTCCCTGGCCAGCATCGAGCCGACCATGCCCATGAAACTACACGTGCACGAGGACGACAGCAAGCAGAAAAAACTTCACGGTACCTTATAATGAATACTGAGATCATTGGTGATTATGAAGTACAAATATGTATTAGGGAAGGATGGTATGGCAAAAATCCTAACACTGAGGGCCAGATGTACGTGCATTTGCGAACGCTGCGTTGATAGCGCCATGGCCAGGACGCAGAAAGCGCTAGATGTGAAAGCGCAGTGTGTGTGTTATGTACCAAACCTGCAGTTCATCAGGTAAATGTGCCTGTCCACACACACTATACCGTAAACTAATGGGTCTCCTCCTCTCACTGCGTTTGAAATGATCCTGATGGCAATAATTGTAATGTAGCGAGGAGTTTAACAACTGCTGGAATGGAATGTGAACGCTGAGTCGGAGATTCGATGTCATCTCTGATTTCTTCCAGTAACTAATATTGCGGAGCTGCTTAATCTGTAACGCTTAATGATTTTGTTTTCACTCAACTGAAAAAGTGTGATTCTTGTGGCAAAAATATTTTCAGCTCGTCTCCTATGTCTTCGTCTTGCCCGGATTACTGCTGCCACTTCACCAGGAGGCGTATGCCAGGAAACCCGCTTCCTAAGTTACACCTGCTTTTAAGAGGCGGAGAATCTTCAGCGCAAAATAGAGGCGCGCTTTCACCGGCTTTTTCTGTACATAACGCGGAATACGTAATTAGGCGCAGTTTACGCTTCCCCTCCCATCTCTTTATGGGACACTTTCCCCTTGACCATCCCATCAATGCATATGTATGACACGAAAAGCGCATTTTGCCATTTTCAGTTCCCGTGACAGGCAGTCTGCGCTTTCCTCTCGGTGCGTTCCATTCGTACATACCTCGCCATGGTTTTATGCGCACTTTGCGAAACAAATACGCCTGAAGTGGGCGCAAAAGCGTTAGTACATCTGGCCCAGACTCATTTTATATAGCATATATCACAATAAATCAATTTAAACACTAAAACATGAGCATAAGATTACAGCTGAAACAAATGGTTGATAATATTAACAATAAATAGCCAGAAAGACCAAAATGTCAAGTCTCCTTTATTTATATAGCGCTTTTTACAATACAGATTGTTTCAAAGCAGCTTTACAGAGATAACAGGAAAAGTTTGTTTCTGCTGTACAGCAGATCTAGAAGAAAATGGCATCACAGTCCAGCTTAAGTCAGTTCGTTTTTGTTGTAAAAAAGGTATTAATTTAGTTCATTTATATATATATATATATATAGCCGCTCTGGAGAAAACAGTGATGTCATCGTCCAGCTCAGTTTTCATATCAACAATATTGTTGAGTATTAAGTGTCACCAACTAAGCAAGACAAAAGCCAATGGTGACATGATAGTAGTACAAGTATCAAAGTATGAGTATAAGCATAATTGCGTACATAAAGTATCAGTTTTGACATGCCTATATCGCACATAACCATTATACAAACAGTGGGACTGAATTATATTTTTCTACATATTTAATCAACTGGTTCACACACTTCTACTGTCACACAATCATATACCGCCATACCGCTCAGCCCTGGTATTTGTGATGCATATATGAAATGTGTGTTATGTATATATAAAAAGTGTCGTATATATAAAAAATGTGGTGTGTTCCCCGCAGGTCGCCAGACGGTGCTGGTGCATCATGAGTCGGGTGTGGCAGCGATCACTGTGACCGCGGTCGGCTATCAGACGCCGCACCTGGAGCGCGCCGCGGTTCCCAGCGGAGTGAGTCCCTCTTCCTTCATATCAAAGTGTTGTTTAAACCGCAACCAAATCCACAATAAATCGACTCCCTTTACTTCAGATCGAATACAATACAAGGTTGCAGTCGATATGCACGTTTATTATTTTAGCTTTTGTTTTTTACTCAAAGCCTCGAGGCCAGTTCACATGTGTGGAATGACTAGTTTTTACAAAGTTCAACTTCTTTTTACTTGAGCGCCAGGTTTTTAAAATGCTGTGTCATGGCGTAGACGTGAACGCAGCGGTCAAACATCCGTCTGGCTAATGTAACGAGAGAAAAGCAAACAAATTCTTTAATGAATTTATCTAATTATAACTGTCAGGTTCAGGGCAGTGAGCGCCCATCCTCATCTCTTGTATTAGTTCACAAAGCTGCTTGGACAGCAGAGTTCAAGAGAAAAATATCAACTGTGCTTATTAATGTGTTTATTCTTATTGGCAAGGTTTTTTTTTTTAATTAGGATAACTATTGCTAACCAAATTAATATTTATTGTATTAATATTACATGGGTTAAATTGCGAAGCTGGCACAGAGGTGTATAAGGGGTTTTAGGTATTAGGTTTTTTTAAGCCTAAAAGTATGTGACCGCGATGTTGTTTCTGCTCCAGGTCTCTGGTGCACAGTAATACGTCAGTGTCATTTCGCAACGTCATCTCGTTCACTTCTGATGGATATAGCCAGCAACGAGAGTCCATTCGTGCGCTAGAGCCGACCCTGAAACGAGGGCTGTCGGAGCCATGTGGCGGCAGAGGACGTGGGTTCGGTGGATCTCTGGTTTAGGCTGAGCGATCAGCATCAGAGAGGGCCTGATCCTCCACTTCTGGAGATCATGAGCCGCCTCGTTACCTCAGCAGGAAGTGACCAACTCTAACCACACATCACCCAACACAGTTACCGTTGCCACAACAGAGCTAACCGCACAGGAAGCTGAAACGGCACACGCTAGCTCTGTGCTAACGCCTAGCCAGCAGTTTACAGCGACTGGCAGACGCTTGCTAACGAAGATGAACCTTCAGGTTCATTTCAAAGGCTCTTCTTGGCAGCAATAGTCACACATATAGTGTTAATTCTATTCCTATCCTGATTCTCCTAACATGTTGCTAAGATAACGATAAGGAAAAGACCTCTTACTGGTACAAGATGATATATCAGCAAATTTGTGGCATTGGCAAGTTTTTCTGTTTGGGCGATTAAATGTTGTGAGCTGGACTTTTATTTTGACCGTATTGAGAACCAAGACACCAATTCTGTCTTCATTAGTTTCCCATCTTTGTTTCACAGATTTGTCTATTAATCGATAAGCAAACTTTTTTATATATACCGTTGCCATTCCGGAAATCAGCATTTATATAATTTAAAGAAGTCTTTAAACACCTGTTAAACATGTCATTCCACAAACCTCCCCAACTTTGGTAAATCCAGCTGAAGAGCTCTCTGTAACCCGTTTACAGTCGATGTTCTCTGTCCGAGTGAATGGTTGAACCTGTGTGGATCAGATGTGCACAGCAGAGGCCGGCCGGCACTGGACACGCGTTTCTTTATTTTTAAAAATGCCATAACAAGATTACAGAATCAAGTAGTTGCTATCTAAAGTATAAATCCAAAATCAAACATCTTAGATTGATACATTTTCAAATAAATATTATGTAGTAAATATTAAGTAAAATAAATCTAAATATAATTGTAAAGCTATGTTATGTACTATTGTTAAAATCCCCCTGTGTTAAAATCAAGCTTTTAATGTTGTTTATATGTCTATGTGGTGTTTTTGAGATGCTTTAATTGGCATCAGCCAGCAAAAAAATCCATATCTGTGGACGACTGCCTTTTACTCATACATATTGGATCGTTTTGAACTTCAGTGTAAATTGGATCTCTGATTCATGTGTGTTTTGTTTACATGTGTGTGTTAGTTTGACCCTCTGAGCCCCGTCTCAGCCACGCTTGACCTTCTGTTAGTAGAGGACGTGAGGGTGACCCCTGACACCATCACCATATACAACCATCCCGATGTGGCGGTAAGATCTCTCTCTCACACACACACACACACACACACACACACGCTCTGCTGTGCCTGAAAGAGCTTGTCCAGTGTGCCTGACACACACTTCTCTGCAGGCGGATCTGACTCTTCAGCAGGGCTCCGGTTATTTCTACATCAACGCAAGCGTCGGGGGGATCGCAGAGGTCACGTTTCAGGAGTCCCAGGGAATTGCTCAGGTAACATGTTAAAGGACTGGTCCAGCTTCAGTAGGAGATGAGCTCTATCAGGGGGTATTGGTGGCATTTTGTATTAGGGTTGGGTATCGTTTGAATTCAAACATTTAGATATCAAACATATATATTGTCTTTTTGCTAAACATTCTGTTGCAGCTGAATACCATGACCAAAATCAGCAGCCTAAAGAACAACTAAGTAACTAACTAATATAAATTTCAAACATTGTTAAAGTATACAGTCAGTAATACATTAAGAACCAATAAGCAAATTAGCAATAGCAGGATCCTATATACTGTTACACAGTTCACATTCACTTAAGACTTAACTTGCTGTGTTTACAAGGATATTTTGACATAATTTTGTGTTTTAAATTTGTACATTTGTGTGTTTGTGTCATAATTTTATATTTGTTCTTCCAAGCGCGAGAAGACTCAAAAGAGAACTCAATTCAGTATTGATGCACTATATTACAAATCACCCTAAGAAAAAGAGGAATTAATATTTTATCCCATGGGTTTAAGTTATCATTGACCTGTAACTGTTCTATTCCCATTAAACAAGTGTATTCTTATAAGTGTTATTGACTGTGTATTAACCCGGAGAGCTTATACTGAGCATCTCTGCTCTAGACGACAGCAAAGGCTTCAGCAGACTCAGGCCTGGTTTCACAGACGGGGATTAGATTAAGCCAGGATTAGGCCTTGGACACATTTATAAAAGCTACTTAAATGCTCTAATTGAACTTGGATAAAAACATTACTGGTGTTCATCTTGAGACAAAACAACGGCAGTGATATATTTTAAGATAGTAATTGTAAAGATAGTAGTTGCTTTCAGTTAAAACAGATCAAACTGATCCAAGCCTGGTATGAGAACGTTTCAGATTAGATGTCAGCTTGTGAGTTTTGTGAAAACCGCAGTTAAAACTGTGGAAGTGTACACTAAAAAAATAAATTGGTTTTAATTAACTTTTTTATGTCAACAGGTTCTGATATGTTGGCTTTAATTGACTTTTTTATGTCAACTGGTTCCACATAACTGGGTTACGTTAAACAAACATAATTTGTTCATGTAACTTCAACATCATGGAATCAAAGTCATTTTAAGCGACCCAATTAAACTCTGAGCAGAGTGTTAAATGAACACTGAAGCAGTGTTAAAGTTAATAAGATAATTAAGTAAATAATTTAGTAATGATTGAGCATTATTGAAGACACCTGATGTTAACAAGCAGAATCACTAAAGGAGAAAACAGGAATTATAGGTCACCATTATGGTGATCAGTGTTCTAGTTGGGCTCTTGACCCTCACATTATTAACTTTAGATTATGTTTGGCTGTTGTGCATGAGTTATAACAGCCAGATGATCAAATAGAAAAGGTGATCTGATGGTGTTGGTTGTGTTTTAACATAATCATTATATCACAATCATTTGACCTGAATCACTGAACTCATATAGAACCCAATTTCTGAGTTAAGTTTACCTTATGGATTATAGCAGCACTGTCGTTGTAGAGCATACCATTTTTAGCCTTCTCAATAAAAACCAATTGATCAAATCAATAAAAAGTAATCAAAGAGGAACTACTAAAATAAAACAGTTTATGTAGGCACACACAGACATCAAGAATCAGCCTGTGAATCTCAACAATGGTGACACTTATAAAGCATGTTGCAGTTCATTCTGGGTGCCACAAATCAAAACTCATTCATGGCTCCCATCATGCATTGCTGCATGAATAAATAATGAGCTTAGGTGATCTGTTTGTCACCATTGCTGAGATTCATACGTTAATTCTTGATGTCTGTGTGTGCCTGCATACAATTGTTTTTTTTGTTTGTTTTTTAAACAAAAGTTTTTTTTTATTGATTTGATCATTTGGATTTCATTGAAAAGGCTAAAAATGGTATGCTCTACAATGATAGTGCTGCTATAATTCATAAGGTAAACTTAACTCAGAAATTGGGTTCTATATGAGTACAGGTCAAATGATTATGTTAAAACACAACCAACACCATCAGATCACCTTTTCTATTTGTTTTTCTGGCTGTCATAACTCAGATACAGCAGCCAAACTAAATCTAAAGTTAACGATTTAAGGGTCAGGAGACCAACTAAAACAAACACTGATCACCATAATGGTGACCAGAAATTCTGGTTTTCTCCTTCAGTGATTCTGCTTGTAAACATCAGGTGTCTTCAATAATGCTCAATCCTCACTAAATTATTTACTTAATTATCTCATTAACTTTAACACTGCTTCAGTGTTCATTTAACACTAGTAATTAAACAGAGTTTTATTGGGTCGCTTAAAATGACTTAATTCCATGATGTTGAAGTTACATGAACAAATTATGTTTGTTTAACGTAACCCAGTTATGTGGAATCTGTTTACATAAAAAAGTAAATTAAAGCCAACATTTCATTTTTTTGAGTGTATAAAATAGCAGACAGCAAACATTGCAGATGTTAAGATTGACCAGTAACGTTTTTAAGGCGAGACTGAGGGGTTCGTTTATATGATTGGATTTTTCTTTATGTAAACAATCACTTTCTGGTATCCTTCACTTGTGAAGAATAAGTGTGTTTTATTGTTATTAATATGCACTTCAGTGTAGTGTAACTTTTAAAACCTTCACAGGATATTTTTTTTAAACTACTTGCAGATACTATAAAGTTAATTAAATAAAAACATCCGCTTAAGTGCACTTAAAGAGAGTACACTTTCATGTTTGTTTCTTAACACGCTTTAGTCCACTTTGCAATGTCAAATTAAAACTTTTACCTTAAAGTACATTATAAGTCATTGTTTTATTAATCTTTTGTTGTATTTTGAAGAAGTACACTTATTTTGATGTTGAAAAAAGTTAGAAAAAAGCACATGTAAAGTACATTATTATATTTTTAACTATATTGTGTTGTTGTTTGATATTACATTTAAAGTTAATATATTTTAAATGCACTAAATTGCAACATTTAATACCAAAAGCATTACGTTGAGTTTGTAATTAAGTTTAAAAGTATATTTTTATAATAAGTACTACTGAAAGTATGCTAAAGTGTATTTGCTTGTATGATGTGAAACTTGGCATTACATGGTCATAACAGAAGATGTAACTTTACACAGACAATATTAATGTGTTTCTGTTACACTTTTTTTACTTTTGTAAACTGAGGAATCAGTTAAAGGTTTCTGTGAAATGCCCATTAAAGCTTAACTTGTGTTGAACCTGGTACATTAAAGTATTTCACAGACTCTGTTAGTGAGCTGACTGCACAATGTAAATAGTTTTTTACAGTGTACAGAAGAAACAAGTTATTACCAATGTAGTTTCTAATCTAATCTCATGCCATTGTGACTCAGGTTGTCCCAGCTCAGGCGGGGGTCTTGCAGGTGATGGTTCATGACCTTTGCTTGACCTTTCCTTCCCCCGCCACGGCTACAGTTCACATCTCTGATATTCTGGAGGTTTATGTGCGTGTGGTAGACAAGGTTGGTGACATCCACTCAAAAAAAACTTGAATGTATTAAAATAGATTAAGGAAGTCCACTAACAAATCCGTTTTGAAAATATAAAAGCCTCATTTCATGCATGTGCACTTTGATCTTTTATGAAGTGGTTTTGAAATCAGAGGTTAAATTCAGATTACACTATCATTTTAGGTTGAGATCGGCAAGTCAGTCAAAGCATACGTTCGGGTTTTGGACGGCAACAAGAAGCCTTTCCTGTCCAAGTACTTCTCTGTCATGAACCTGAAGCTGAGGGCAGCGTCGTCCATCATCTCTCTGCAGTGAGTAACCGATTGCTCATCTTTACTCGATGTGCTGGCGTCTGTGAAAGCTAATACGCTTCTGTTGTTTGTCAGAACTCTGCCCGATTCATCAGAGGAAGATACGGCCACATTTCTGGTCAAAGGTCTGGTGATCGGACAAACCAGTGTGTCTGCTTTCGTCATTGACAAAAACGGCAGGAAGATCACCTCTGCACCCCAACAAATTGAAGTAAGCTTCTTCTGTGCTGTCATTTACAGCTTTTTTGAAAGGATTGCGTCAAACTTTTTTCATAGTTACACTACAGGGCTGATGAATGCTTGATTCTGATTGGTTGACGCTCTAAGGTGTGCAATTATTGTCCAGTAAACGCACAGCTATTGTTGTTCCAGGCAGGTCGCATTATAATATTAGTTGACCGCATTACAGTTTTATATCACTTCGCTAAATTATTCCATTTATTTATAAAAGTCTTTACAGCCTACAACAGCAAATGAACCAAGATCGACAGAGATACTCACTAGGATAAAAAACGACAAACTATATCCATGTTTTCCCCACAAAATCACATTTCAATTACAAATAGTAAGTAATATAAAAATAACACGATTAAATGATATGGATGATAAATGGTAAAAATTATTGAATAATTGAATATAAATGATTGACTGTAAATATTAGCTAAAGCAAATGGGAAAAAATACACAATTGAAAGATTGCCCTGTTGAAGCCACACTCACACAGGTTGCTTCTGAAAACTCAAATTGGATCCTCAGATCCTTCATGGTGATAACAATTCCTGAAGACTTCTTTCTTGAATGTGTTTTTCCGATCTGTAGGTCTTCCCCCCCTTCAGACTGCTGCCCAGGAAAGTCACTCTGATAGTTGGAGCAATGATGCAGGTACGTAATTATTTGTATTTATTCCAGTACGTTTCAGTTACTTTCCTCTTGTCTAATGCACTCAGATCTGATGTGTAAATTAGCTGTTGAACACACAAAACACAAGCCAATGCTGCACTCCAGAAGTAGGGCACCTTTTTTTAGTTCAGAGTTAAATCATTCTGGTTGATGAAACTGAATCTTTGCATTCATGTAAACAGATTTATGATCCAAATCTGAATGAATCTTTTGATGTGCATTCATAATACATGTGCTCGCCATTGGGCCTTACACACTAACTGTGCATGTGTGAAATTTGTGTACGTTTTCACAAACAAATCATTATTCATGATTCATAACCATTGTACTAAAATTTATTCTAAATGTACAAAAATATTTAATGCAAATTACTAACCTCAAGCATGCAGTCAGTCATTAAGAACAAATTGTGAATACGCATGTGTTCTCACATGACATCTTCCATTAGAAGTTCTCTTGTGCTTATTAAAATGAACAGTGTACACAATAATTAGTGAATGAGACTGTCTTGTGCTGGATGACTGGATGATGGTCGAAAAGAATAACACAAATCATGTTCTTCAGTGCTGCCAGAAGCACTGTACTCAAGCGCATTATCAACCTGAAAGCCAATGACATGATTTATGTTTGTCAGTGGTCCTCCAACCATTGTTTTAATCTATTAATGTTATAGAGCTACATCTGTGCATGACACGTCATGACGCCAACGCTGCATCAGTGTTGAACATGCACAGAACATCCCCGTTTCAGAGTAAAAGAAATACACAACCACTTTCAATCTCCTCATTTCAGCTTTTCCATTCGCTTCGAGGTGTTTCTTTAACACTTGTTTTCATGTGCCTCCTCAAACAGCACACGTCTGTCCGTCATGTACATGGCACGTGTAGCGACACATGGTGTTTTTAGGGCTATCTGACGCGTGGCTCCAAACTAATGCACTTCCAGTCCAGTACTGCATTTATCTTCTTTATTTGTCTCAGTTCTAAGGCTCAAACACATCGCAATCACCAGTTAGCATGTCCTTACGTGATCCTGACACGGTCAAATTGTTTGCTTCCCTCATTCATTACACCTGACATCTCTTGCTCCAAATATACCAAATTAAACCCATACTCCACTCAGTGTTTCCCAGTGGAACTACAACAGACATTTAAATGGAGCATAATGGCTCTTACAGCACGTCTATGATCGGTTTTCTGATGTCAGGATGAATGTCATCTGTTCGTTTATAGATCACATCAGAGGGAGGCCCGCAGCCCCAGTCCAACATCCTCTTCTCTCTCTCCCGTGACCACATCGCCTCAGTCAACAGCCTGGGTCACGTCCAGGGCCTGTCGGTGGGCAACATGAGCGTGACCGGTGTGGTTCAGGCGGTCGACACGGAAACAGGCAAACTAGTGGTGGTGTCAAAGGTGATGCTTCTCTACAGACACATGTGCAGATGGTTGAAACCATATTGGTCTGTGTGGGGAATGACATAATGGGATAGTTCACCCAAAAATGAAAATTGTTATCAGTTGTTCTCCCTCATGTCGTTCCACTCCCAAAAGACTTTCTTTCAGCTCCAAAACACCAATGAAGATTTATTGTAACCTGAGAAACTTCTGTCCCTCCATTGTAAGTCTGTTCACCCAAAACTCTGACGGTTCAAAACGGAGATTGTAAAATAAATCCAAAAGAAATGAGCGGTTTAATCCAAATCTTCTGAAGAGACCCGATCGCTTTATATGATGAACAGAGCTTTGGGTGAACAGACTTTCAAAGGAGGGACAGAAATCTCTCAGATTTCCTTAAAAATATCTTCATTTGTGTTTCGAAGAGGAACGGCATGAGAGTGAGTGCTTGATGACAGAATGAACTAACCCTTTAGATATCGTTATTGACAGGATCAAGTGGACATTGAGGTGGTGCAGCTGAAGGCCATAAGGATCCGAGCCCCCATCACCAGGATGAAGACGGGGACGCTGGTAAACACACATCATGTTTGCGCAATGTTTTGTCTGCAGACTGCAGAGTATGTTGTCTTGTTTGGTGTCAGCTTTGGTGTCTTGCTGTAGATGCCGGTGTATGTGATGGGCCTGAGCAGCAGTCAGACGCCCTTCTCTTTCGGGAACGCTCTTCCCGGCCTCAGCTTCCACTGGTCTGTGACGAAGAGAGACGTTCTGGACGTCCACACACGCCATGCAGAGGTCAGGACAAAACCCTTCTCTGATGCACACTGCTTGTGTTCACTATTCCTGTGTTCATTTTAGCTTCGTCACAGCTGGTATCTCAATATTTTTCTAAGTATTGACGATGTTATTTAAATGATGATGTTTTATTGAGTAAAACACTCAATATGTTTGCATTTGCTCTCAATACATTTAAAAAAGTGAAAGGAAAGAAAATAGACATGAACAACTGTTGTTTCAATGTACATACAATGTATCATACATAAGTGCTTACTGCAAAACACTAGTTTAAAAATGAATTTATCTAGACCTTTTTTTTAAATAAATGAACACCAATTTAAAATATAAAAATATAAGCTAACACTTTATTTTACAATGTCCTTTTTACATATGTTACATGTACTTACCATAGTAATAACAGTAAATTATGCATAATTACATGCAATTAACCCTCAAACAAATCCTAATCCTAACCTAACCCTATAGTAAGTACATGTAGTAAAAATATTAATATTACTCAGTGCTTAAATATATAATTACACTGAAACAATGACACCTTAAAATAAAGTGTAACCCTTTATTTTAAGGTGTCTTTGTTACACTGTAATCATACATTTAATAATAATATTAAGTAACTTCATGTACTTACTATAGGGTTAGGATTAGGGTTTGGTTGAGGGTTAATTGCATGTAATTATGCATAGTTTATAGTTCTGTCAGGTCCATTAAGTCAAGAACACACATGACAATAAATGATTAGGAAATTGTATTGAATAAAATGCAATTCAAGTTGATAATTAAAATTTGGCGGTATGGCTCTGTTCAGGGAGTCCTCTGACCTTTCATGAGCACCATGAAATAGCAGAGAGTCAGAGGACAGCAGCAGCATTAGGCAACGCTCACAGTTTAGTACTGGGAGAGCAGAACTATTGCCTCCAAACAAACCATACCTGGCAACCTCTTGTGAATAGACAAGAGATGGAATTAGACTATTCAAATACTTAGAAATCTTTATTCATAAATACGAATTAGTTGGCAATATGTTTCAGTTCAGATGAGTCTCCTGATCATTCATGAGCACCATGAATTTAGCAGAGAGTCAGGGGACAGCAGCAGCATTAGGGGATGCTCACATGAATTAGGAGAGCTGAACTATTTCCCCCAAACAGACCATAAAGCAACCTCCTGTGATAAAATAAATGAAGGATGAATTAAGCAGCCAGTAAGCGCATCCAGGGGCAATGTAACTAGCAGAAGAAAGACAAGTAAGATTTAGCAGATGAGACTTTCTTTTAATTGATTCACTGAATAGTGACTGTTACTATGCCTTTTTAGAGCTGTGCCACAGCAGAAATAATTCAGTTTGCACCATGAATTGTTATTTACTAACTATCTATCACTGCAAGCTGCTTGATCTGTGCTGCATAGTGCTAATATCGCTGCATAGTGCAACTTGAGCAGTTGCCAATGACAAAAGATTAGTAATATTAATAGATTAGTCACATTGCCAATATGACCAAATGAGCCTTGCAAGAGCATTTAAATGAAAACGACTAGATAAGCCCAAGCACACGGATAGCATTAGCAACAGCATGGTGCCCATATCCTAATAACTTTTAACGATGAGCATTAAAAAGAAACTTAGCTTAGCTTCGTGAAAACTTCAGAGATGAATGGAGAGTGAATACATCGAGTCCTGTTTCAATATTGCAGAGAGCGAGCAGTTAGGAGCGAACTGAATCTGCTTAAATAGGGCGCCCTGATTTGAGCGTAGTCATTCGCAGCGAGGGGAGATGAACCGCAGATGCGCTGATGCAGCTCAGCTGAGCAAATCGCTGATGAGGCCGTGTAGTCGGCCGTTAGCGTTAGCAGCATCTTGACAACTTGGCCTGCCAGAACTGACGCTGACGCTCAATTTATTACTCTATAGTAAATAACTACATGTAACATATGAACAATGTAACAATGACACTAAAATAAGGTGTTATCAAATATAAAATTAAAAATGTGAAAATTATTTTTTTTAAATGTGGTTGTTGCAACAGTTATTTATAGATGGATAGATAGATAGCACTTTATTGTCCGTGTACACGGAAATTTGTCTTGCAATACAAGCTCCAACAATTACAACACACAACCTAAAAAAGCTAAAAACATAGTCATCAATAAAAACAGCCTCTTTGAAGAACAAAACACATGACCTGGTCCAAGTGGCAGGTCTGTTAGTTTGCGTGGACACATTTCTGTGGTGACCCTTGACTCCAGTGTCTGGTGGTGTTGTGCTTCAGTGTAAGCAGTGTGTGTGTGTGATCTCTCCTGCAGGCGTCTGTGCAGCTCAGCGCTGAGCACAACTTTGCCATGAGTGTGTTTGGCAGGAGTAAAGGCCGCACTGGACTGAGGGTGGTGGTGAAGGCCACTGTTCCTCTGGCGGGACTTCTGGAGGGCAATGCCCTTGAACTCCATGATGAGATACAGATTCAGGTAGGCGGAAACTCATTCTGTCATTCATTTGCTAAACAGAAAGCAAAGACTGACTCTACCATACATCGAATTTCAGGTCTATGAGAAACTGCAGCTGTTGAACCCAGAAGTTCAAGCGGAGGAGATACTGATGTCACCAAACTCCCTGCTGAAGCTCCAAACTAACAGGTACTTCAGTTCAGATCAACACGTATAGATACAGCTCAACACGTATAGATACAGCTCAACACATAGAGATACAGCTCAACACGTATAGATACAGCTCAACACGTATAGATACAGCTCAACACGTATAGATACAGCTCAACACGTATAGAGACAGCTCAACACGTATAGATACAGATCTATACGTATACATGTGTTGACATATAGATACAGCTCAACACTAGTGTTGCTTTCGTCAACGAAAATTATGACTAAATATCGTCGTCAACGAACCTTTATCACGTGACGAAAACGAGACGAGACGTAACGTAAATGCTGGTCATGTGACGATGACTATAACTAAATGTATAATGCAATATCGTTGACGAATAAAAACGAGACTAAATGTGGTTTACAAAATAAAAACTATGCTAAAATGTCTCTTCATTTTCGTTGACCAAAACGAGACGAAATGTTATTTAACGTTATTTCGTCTCGTTTACTTGCATTATTATTATGCAGCATTTCTGTTTCGTGTGTCACTTCAGGGGCTGCATCAGATCGCACTGTGCAGACGCAGGCGACTTCACATCCTCAAGCCCCACTCGCGGCATTATTTAGAAGATCCAGCTGCGTGAGTTACGGCTGTTTCACACATACTCCGTGTGTAGTGCTTATGCGGTGCGTGTTGCGGTGTGTATGCAGGAGCAGCACGAGCTATTGTGCTTTCACATGTGCTCCGTTTGCAGTGCGCAACTGATCTAAGGCTGTACCACTGAATCACAACATTTATTCTCTATTTTTTATTTCAAATCAATATTTTTAGCCTACATCCATTATGTCGCGTTGTTGAGGTACTGTGTAGATCTCTGCTCTGCTGTTATGCACGCACGCTCCTGGAGCGCATTGCCGGACCGCATCCGCGTGCGTGTGAGCGCTCTAACCATAGGCTCTACATGGGTGCGGGAAAAAAATTCGGAGTATGTGTGAAACAGGCATTAGCATAAACGACAACAAACAAAGTTAAGTCTGACACAGAGAAAGGGATTCGTCTTTGGGAGAAAAAGAAGAAATGACATTAGAAAAAACTTTCATTTCATCATGTGTGTAGGCTACTTCTAACATGTTTGGTTGGTAAAATAAATATGTTGTAAATTCAAATCAGAGCATTTTCCGTGTCTGGAATGGATGTATTCTTGAGTCTATAAGGTAACAATAATATAATAAGATAACAGAAGATAAGATTGTTTGAAATGGGTTTGGCTAAAAGAAAATTTTGGTTTTGTCTAGGTATAGGCTACTATATTGACTGGGTTAAATAGAATACTAAAAAGAGACTAAAATACAATTTTCATTGACTAAAACTAGACTGTCTTTCGTCGACTAAAACTAGACTAAAATGTCATCAGTTTTCGTCGACTAAAACTAGACTAGACTAAAAAGAGTATGAATGTGACTAAAACTAATAAAAACTAAAATGACAGCTTGCCACAAAGACTAGACTAAAACTCAAATTAAAACAGGCCGCCAAAAACAACACTACTCAACACGTATAGATACAGCTCAACACGTATAGATACACGTATAGATACAGCTCAACACGTATAGATACAGCTCAACACATAGAGATACAGATCAACACGTATAGAGACAGCTCAACACATAGAGATACAGATCAACACGTATAGATACAGATCAACACGTATAGATACAGATCAACACGTATAGAGACACCTCAACACGTATAGATACACCTCAACACGTATAGATACACCTCAACACACCTCAACACGTATAGATACACCTCAACACGTATACGTATAGATACAGATCAACACGTATAGATGCAGCTCAACACGTATAGAGACAGCTCAACACGTATAGATACATCTCAACACATAGAGATACAGCTCAACACGTATAGATGCATCTCAACACATAGAGATACAGCTCAACGCGTATAGAGACAGCTCAACACGTAGAGAGACAGCTCAACACGTATAGATACATCTCAACACGTATAGAGACAGCTCAACACGTATAGAGACAGCTCAACACGTATAGAGACAGCTCAACAAGTATAGAGACAGCTCAACAAGTATAGAGACAGCTCAACACGTATAGAGACAGCTCAACACGTATAGAGATACAGCTCAACACGTATAGAGACAGCTCAACACGTATAGATGCATCTCAACACATAGAGATACAGCTCAACGCGTATAGAGACAGCTCAAAACGTAGAGAGACAGCTCAACACGTATAGATACATCTCAACACGTATAGAGACAGCTCAACAAGTATAGAGACAGCTCAACAGTGTTCAACACGTATAGAGACAGCTCAACACGTATAGAGACAGCTCAACACGTATAGAGACAGCTAAACACGCATAGAGACAGCTCAACACGCATAGGGACAGCTCAACACGCATAGAGACAGCTCAACACGTATAGATGCAGCTCAACACGTATAGAGGCAGCTCAACACGTATAGAGGCAGCTCAACACGTATAGAGATACAGCTCAACACATAGAGATACAGCTCAACACGTATAGATACAGCTCAACACGTATAGAGGCAGCTCAACACGTATAGAGACAGCTCAACACGCATAGAGACAGCTCAACACGCATAGGGACAGCTCAACACATAGAGATACAGCTCAACACATAGAGATACAGCTCAACACGTATAGATGCAGCTCAACACGTATAGATGCAGCTCAACACGTATAGAGGCAGCTCAACACGTATAGAGACAGCTCAACACGCATAGAGACAGCTCAACACGCATAGGGACAGCTCAACACGCATAGAGACAGCTCAACACGTATAGATGCAGCTCAACACGTATAGAGGCAGCTCAACACGTATAGAGATACAGCTCAACACATAGAGATACAGCTCAACACGTATAGATACAGCTCAACACGTATAGATACAGCTCAACACGTAAAGAGACAGCTCAACACGTATAGATACAGCTCAACACGTATAGATACAGATCTATACGTATACATGTGTTGACATATAGATACAGCTCAACACGTATAGAGACAGCTCAACACGTATAGTGGCAGCTCAACACGTATAGAGGCAGCTCAACACGTATAGATACTGCTCAACACGTATAGATACAGCTCAACACGTATAGAGACAGCTCAACACGCATAGAGACAGCTCAACACGTATAGAGACAGCTCAACACGCATAGAGACAGCTCAACACGCATAGAGACAGCTCAACACGCATAGAGACAGCTCAACACGCATAGAGACAGCTCAACACGTATAGATGCAGCTCAACACGTATAGAGACAGCTCAACACGTATAGAGACAGCTCAACACGTATAGAGACAGCTCAACACGTATAGAGACAGCTCAACACGTATAGATACACCTCAACACGTATAGAGACATCTCAACACGTATAGGTACACCTCAACACGTATAGAGACAGCTCAACACGTATAGATACTCCTCAACACGTATAGAGACAGCTCAACACGTATAGATACACCTCAACACGTATAGATACACCTATAGATACACCTCAACACGTATAGATACACCTCAACACGTATAGAAACACCTCAACACGTATAGATACACCTCAACACGTATAGATACACCTCAACACGTATAGATACATCTCAACACGTATACGTATAGATACAGATCAACACGTATAGATGCAGCTCAACGCGTATAGATGCAGCTCAACGCGTATAGACAGCTCAACACGTATAGATGCAGCTCAACGCGTATAGAGGCAGCTCAACGCGTATAGAGGCAGCTCAACGCGTATAGATGCAGCTCAACGCGTATAGACAACTCAACACGTATAGATGCAGCTCAACACGTATAGACGCAGATCAACACGTATAGAGGCAGCTCAACACGTATAGAGGCAGCTCAACGCGTATAGGCAGCTCAACACGTATAGATGCAGCTTAACACGTATAGACGCAGATCAACACGTATAGATGCAGCTCAACGCGTATAGATGCAGCTCAACACGTATAGACGCAGCTCAACACGTATAGACGCAGCTCAACACGTATAGACGCAGCTCAACACGTATAGAGGCAGCTCAACACGCAGCTCAACACGTATAGAGGCAGCTCAACACGTATAGAGGCAGCTCAACACGTATAGAGGCACCTCAACACGTATAGAGGCAGCTCAACACGTATAGAGGCAGCGAGGCAGCTCAACGCGTATAGAGGCAGCTCAACGCGTATAGAGGCAGCTCAACACGTATAGAGGCAGCTCAACACGCAGCTCAACACGTATAGAGGCAGCTCAACACGCAGCTCAACACGTATAGAGGCAGCTTAACACGTATAGAGGCACCTCAACACGTATAGAGGCAGCTCAACACGTATAGAGGCAGCGAGGCAGCTCAACGCGTATAGAGGCAGCTCAACGCGTATAGAGGCAGCTCAACGCGTATAGAGGCAGCTCAACGCGTATAGAGGCAGCTCAACGCGTATAGAGGCAGCTCAACGCGTATAGAGGCAGCGAGGCAGCTCAACGCGTATAGAGGCAGCGAGGCAGCTCAACGCGTATAGAGGCAGCGAGGCAGCTCAACACGTATAGAGGCAGCGAGGCAGCTCAACGCGTATAGAGGCAGCGAGGCAGCTCAACGCGTATAGAGGCAGCGAGGCAGCTCAACGCGTATAGAGGCAGCGAGGCAGCTCAACGCGTATAGAGGCAGCGAGGCAGCTCAACGCGTATAGAGGCAGCGAGGCAGCTCAACGCGTATAGAGGCAGCGAGGCAGCTCAACGCGTATAGAGGCAGCTCAACGCGTATAGAGGCAGCTCAACGCGTATAGAGGCAGCTCAACGCGTATAGAGGCAGCTCAACGCGTATAGAGGCAGCTCAACGCGTATAGAGGCAGCTCAACGCGTATAGACACAGATCAACACGTATAGACACAGATCAACACGTATAGACACAGATCAACACGTATAGACACAGATCAACACGTATAGACACAGATCAACACATATACAGCTCAACACGTATAGATACAGCTCAACACGTATAGATACAGCTCAACACATACAGCTGACTTGCTGTGTTTGAACTGGACAACATCACACATCCATGTTGCTTTGTCATGAATGTGAGCTGTAGTGCCCTACAAAGACAAAATACAGTAAACACATTATGACCAGCATATCAGTAATAATCTAGTGTGAAATACAGTACAGGCCACGATTTATGTGTTTAATTAAGAGTGTCTTCAATTCAAATTCATTATGGATTCACAGTTAAATAGTGTTTTTAACTAAACTATCGTGTGTGTGTGTGTGTGTGTGTGTGTGTGTGTGTGTGTGTGTGTGTGTGTGTGTGTGTGTGTGTGTGTGTGTGTGTGTGTGTGTGTGTGTGTGTGTAAAAACTGCAGAAACAGACAACACAGGTTTCCTGGATAATGGTCAGTTATACAGAGTTGCCCTGGACAACAGTCATTATTTAGAAATATTTGACCTAAATATATTCCATACAAATCTATTTAATTCTAATTAATATATGTAATTGTACGCTTGTTTCTGCCACAGAATAAAACATTTTAAAAGATAATTGCAAGTTTACATTTACATCATACTCAGAATTGCGTGTTATAAAGTCAGAATTGCGTGATATAAACTCACAATTGCGAGAAATAAACTCGCAATTCGGACTTTATATCTCCCAATTGCGTGTTATAATTTCAGAATTGTGAGATAAAAAGTCGCAATTACCTTTATTATTTTTTATTCTGTGGCGTGAACAAGCTTCCATAGATTTAAGTATTCGAGAGATCCATTGAATGATATTGAGTAACTTGACAGACAAAATTGGTTCAGTTTGTGTATTTCTTTCCGCGTCAACTGTGTTATTTCCTGTAGAGATGGACAGGGGTCCCTGTCGTACCGTGTGCTGGATTGTCCGGACAGAGCTGCTCTCATTCAAGTGGATGATAAAGGTCTTCTGACGTCTGGATCTCTGACAGGAACAGCATCCTTACAGATTAGCTCGCAGGAAACATTCGGCGTCAATCAAACCATCATCATCGCTGTGAAGGTAACACTGCGACATGCATGAAGCTATGCTAGTGCAATACAGTCTTCAAACAGATGATCCTTTAGCAAATTTAAGTGCATTTTACAGAACCTAATAAACGGAGAACAAAATAGAGGATAAGTAACTTAAATTGCAGATTAATATTGCTTATTAAATGTTTTGAGACTAATAACTGGCTGACTGCACATTATCACTCTTATATTTATATTTTGTAATTCACAGTAGTTCTTAACTGAATGTGTTGGTAATTATTGGGAGTCAGCAGTGTTTGTGTTTTGTTGTTTAAGGTGGTGACCGTGTCATACCTGCGTCTGAGCACGAGTCCAGTGATGTACACGTCTAACAGAGAGACTGTGTCCGCCATCCCGCTGGGAGCCGTTCTGACCTTCACCGTTCATTTCCACGACAGCACAGGAGAAACCTTACACAGCCACAACTCACTGCTCAGCTTCTCCACCAACAGGTGCAGCAAACTCAAACCCTCGGCATGACATGCAAACACTCACACAGTCACACACTGCAAGACAAATCAGTGCTGCCACCCCTAAAAAAACTGTGCCAATGAATGCAAGACTGTGTCAATGAATTTACACAGGAAGTACAATCACAGGAAACTGTAAAGGTTTTTGTTTTTGCAGTTCGTGCTATAAAAAGATTTTTTTCACATTACCTAAATAGTGTGCTTTATGTGAGGACATCTAAATTATCTGTTTATTGCACGTCTAAAATGTCATTTTATCTGATTATAAGCCCGACAAAGTGCTTTAAAGGAAGTCATTTTTATGGGTTAGATCAGTGGTTCCCAAACTGGGGTACGTGAGGTGACAGAAGGGGGTACAAAATGCTGAGTCTTGCCGTTCATTTAATTCTACCCTACCTTAAAATAATATCAAAACTGAGCATGTATTTCTAACTGGCAAAAGACTGTAAATACATGACATCCAATCAAATGATCTCATCCTTTGCAGTGTAAACTGACTGCATCCACACAAGCTGTGTGCATGTTATAGGCTGTGTGCAGAGTATTGCTGCCTTAGCAAATCTCACTGCATTACTGCGGTTCTAGACGATGTACCTTTGTAAAAGTGGGGATTTAGTACGTACTCTCATGAAGAACAAATATAGACAGTGGATTGAGATCGATTTAAGACTTACAAAAACATACCCTTTGTGAGTTGATAATGAGCAAGAATGCAATTGTTCCCAAATATCCACACGATTGCACAAGATTCACACTATTGCAAACTTGACATTATACAACAGATCAACAAACAAAACGTACACTTAAACACAGTACTGTCAGTATTTACCTTATTTTGTAATGAAATAATAGTTCCAACGAAAGCCACAGCAGAACTACAGCACACATCTGTGTTTCGTGAACAATTCTGCAGCTTTGAACGAATCGTGAGAGTCAATCATTCAATGATTCATTCATAAATGCAGCCAGTTGCTTCGTTACTGATGAATGAATTACTAGATGGCTTGCCCATTGACAGTGACTTACTGCCACCTACTGGCGGTTTGAGTTTAATATTCAAAAGTATCACTTCTTTTTTACCATCATTGCATATTTCTCTATTGAACATTTTTTTATTCATAAAGGTAAAAAATGCACTGGAAAATCAATTTAGGGGGCAAATATTGTGCCTTAATTAAGGGGTACGCCACTTTAAAGAGGTTGGGAACCACTGGGTTAGATCAAGTCGAGTCACATTAATTTACAATATAGATTGTTTTAAAGCAGCTTTACAGTGATAACAGGAAAATAATGCAAAAAAGTTTGATCAAGTACAAAAAGATCCTTGAAATAAGTTGCACGTTACCACTTTTTCAGTGTATTCAGTGTATTTTGACTTTTGCCACCAGAAAATTGTCTAGAGGCACCGCTGACAAGCCTGTGTACAGTGACGATGCTCGCAGTGGAGACGTTTTGCTGGAATTAAATTGTAATCTAAACAGATATGCATTATATGGCCTGTGGTAAATGTGGAAGAAGTAACCGTGTAGATCTGGAGGCCTAAGGACTCTTCACAAATGAATGTTTATTTACAAATGCGTCTCAACATTATAATATACTATATTAAAGGTGGTAATTGCAGACAATTCAAATGTATATTTATGCAAAAGAATATTAAGAAAAATCTGTGGGTATGCTTTTATTTAGTTTGATCCATGATTTTTTATAAATTTTAATAAAATAAATATTTATGTTTTATTAATGTTTTTAGCCGTCTATATGATGTGTGCAGGGATGATTTGGTGCAGGTGGGTAAGGGTTCGAGTAACGGCACGCTGACGGTGCGGACGGTCAATGTGGGACTGACTCTGCTGGGGGTGTGGGACTCGGAGCAAGCGGGACTCGCTGACTTCATCGCTCTACCCGTCCAGCATGCCATCCATCCAGCCGAAGCCCAGCGGCTGCTCGTGGGAGATGTGGTGTGCTTTTCTGCACAGATTATTAATCAGGAGGGTAAGACAGGACACAGAAACCTGAAAAACACTACACACTACTATATTTCAGCCCAAACTGAGCGTTTGTGCAGGCTCTCTGTGAGTGTTGTGTTTGTCATGGTCAGGTGCGTCGGGTGTGTGGAGCTCCTCGTCCAGTGCTGTGCTGGAGGTCGATCCCAGGACTGGAGCCGCAGTGGCCCGAGACAAGGGCACCGTCACCGTCTACTACGACCTACCAGGACAGCTCCGCACTTACAGAGAGGTGAGACATCACAATCAGGTCCTTCCTTTGGAGATATTCCGAAGAAGATATTTAGGAAAAATCATGAAAAGACAGTGGTCTAAATGGGGATTCCTGTTAAACTGAAGACAGTCATTATTGTAATTGAAACATTGTGCTTTCTTTAGGTTTTTATTGAAGTTGCGACTCGGACCTCTGTCATGTCCCCCTCAGTGAAGAAGGACAGAGACTCCAAAGTCTTGATGTCAACCAGGGACACCGGGAGCAACCTCATTGGTACAGATCCCTGCTTGAGTCGCTGTAGTCCTCACACTGACTTCATGCTTATGTGCTGTGTCTGTGTGACGTGTGTGTCCTGCCCTTCTGATGTGTGTGACTTGTGTGTCCTGCCCTTCTGATGTGTGTGACGTGTGTGTCCTGCCCTTCTGATGTGTGTGACGTGTGTGTCCTGCTCTGCTGATGTGTGTGACGTGTGTGTCCTGCCCTGCTGATGTGTGTGACGTGTGTGTCCTGCCCTGCTGATGTGTGTGACGTGTGTGTCCTGCCCTTCTGATGTGTGTGACGTGTGTGTCCTGCCCTGCTGATGTGTGTGACGTGTGTGTCCTGCCCTTCTGATGTGTGTGACGTGTGTGTCCTGCCCTTCTGATGTGTGTGACGTGTGTGTCCTGACCTTCTGATGTGTGTGACGTGTGTGTCCTGCCCTTCTGATGTGTGTGACGTGTGTGTCTTGACCTACTGATGTGTGTGACGTGTGTGTCCTGACCTTCTGATGTGTGTGACGTGTGTGTCCTGCCCTTCTGATGTGTGTGACGTGTGTGTCCTGCCGTTCTGATGTGTGTGACGTGTGTGTCCTGCCCTGCTGATGTGTGTGACGTGTGTGTCCTGCCCTTCTGATGTGTGTGACGTGTGTGTCCTGCTCTGCTGATGTGTGTGACGTGTGTGTCCTGCCCTGCTGATGTGTGTGACGTGTGTGTCCTGCCCTTCTGATGTGTGTGACGTGTGTGTCCTGCTCTGCTGATGTGTGTGACGTGTGTGTCCTGCCCTTCTGATGTGTGTGACGTGTGTGTCCTGCTCTGCTGATGTGTGTGGCGTGTGTGTCCTGCCCTTCTGATGTGTGTGGCGTTTGTGTCCTGCCCTTCTGATGTGTGTGACGTGTGTCCTGCCCTGCTGATGTGTGTGACGCGTGTGTCCTGCCCTTCTGATGTGTGTGACGTGTGTGTCCTGCCCTGCTGATGTGTGTGACGTGTGTGTCCTGCCCTTCTGATGTGTGTGACGTGTGTGTCCTGCGCTTCTGATGTGTGTGACGTGTGTGTCCTGACTAGGCTTGGGTATCGAGTATCGAGTATCGATTGGAACCGGGACTAGCTTTTCGATTTTCCCGGAATCGTTCAAAAGTTTAAATTTCGATTCCTAGTTTCGATTCACAGTCCGCCGACCGGACACGCCCGCGGTAGCAGAAGCACGGCTGTCTGCTTTTCGAGTGGCAAAACGCATTTTCCAGCTGCACAGCTAGCACTGTGAGTGTCTGGCTCACTCATTGGCTGTGCTGCGGCAACTGCACATCCAATGGCACGGGCGCCTCCAACGTGTGCGCCAATGAGCTAGCATTACATCAGACACGTCAGAGCCCGCCAAGGGGGCGTGGCCCGACGCCCCCGAAAAAATAGCCAGCAGTTTACCACAGCTCGCTCGGAGCGATCAATGTCGGTTATATATACTGTAAAACTTCAATTAATGTTAATAATATTTGTTTCAATCACTGAATGAAGCCTGCTATATTTAGGACAAGAGTCGTGACCTTAAATTGCTTGCACAAAACTCTTGATCCAGCACTCAACATTTGTTTATTGTTGTTCATTTAAACCGTTAAGCGCAGAGAGCGTGAGGGCAAGAGAGAGAGAGAGAGAGACTGCGGTTGAGCGAGAGTGAGGTCTGCGGTCTTGGCCATTAGTTGATTTACTTTTTTTTGTGTAAGTTAATACGTTGTCAAATATGTTTAAACTTAAACTACCTATACAAGTAGTTATGTCTCTTTGTATTAATTTGTCCTGTTATTGACGTAATGCGCGTCATTGACAAAATGCGCAACCAGATGTTCGAATAGTTCGAATATATGTGGTTTCTTTAGAGGGAATATTCGAACGTCATTTTTGAGCAATTTTGACAGCCCTAGGTTAGCCCTTCAGTGGGAGCACGGTAACATGCTCAAGTATCTGCAGCATCATACACTCATGTGTAAATGTGTTTTCATGAGGTTTTCAAAAATAAAGCTCTCTTGAGGAAAGTGTACCCCTGTGAAAATATATTCATAATTTATAATATTTATATTCAAGTTCATAGATTTGATATTTATATTGTAGTTGAAAACAGCCCTGTGAGAAATTCATAGTAAAGTTCATAAAAAGTTAAAAGTTCATAGAATTAAAATTGATGGAGAAGGTCAGACTATTTCCTTCAGAAAGACTGTTGGTTAGCTAGCTCATTTAAAATATCCTTAACTTTTTTGACCCCGCCTCTTAAAAGAATCGGAATCGAGAATCGTTAGGAACCGGAATCAAAACAAGGAATCGGAATTGGAATCGTTCAAATTCAAACGATACCCAACCCTAGTCCTGACCTTCTGATGTGTGTGACGTGTGTGTCCTGCCCTGCTGATGTGTGTGACGTGTGTGTCCTGACCTTCTGATGTGTGTGGCGTGTGTGTCCTGACCTTCTGATGTGTGTGACGTGTGTGTCCTGCCCTGCTGATGTGTGTGACGTGTGTGTCCTGACCTTCTGATGTGTGTGACGTGTGTGTCCTGACCTTCTGATGTGTGTGGCGTGTGTGTCCTGACCTTCTGATGTGTGTGACGTGTGTGTCCTGCCCTTCTGATGTGTGTGACGTGTGTGTCCTGCCCTTCTGATGTGTGTGGCGTGTGTCCTGCGCTTCTGATGTGTGTGACGTGTGTGTCCTGCCCTTCTGATGTGTGTGACGTGTGTGTCCTGACCTTCTGATGTGTGTGACGTGTGTGACGTGTGTGTCCTGCCCTTCTGATGTTTGTGTCCTGCCCTTCTGATCTGTGTGACGTGTGTGTTCTGCCCTTCTGATGTGTGTGTTCTGCCCTTCTGATGTGTGTGTCCTGCCCTTCTGATCTGTGTGACGTGTGTGTTCTGCCCTTCTGATGTGTGTGTCCTGCCCTTCTGATGTGTGTGTCCTGCCCTTCTGATGTGTGTGTCCTGCCCTTCTGATGTGTGTGTCCTGCCCTTCTGATCTGTGTGACGTGTGTGTCCTGACCTACTGATGTGTGTGACGTGTGTGTCCTGACCTTCTGATGTGTGTGACGTGTGTGTCCTGCCCTTCTGATGTGTGTGACGTGTGTGTCCTGCCCTGCTGATGTGTGTGGCGTTTGTGTCCTGCCCTGCTGATGTGTGTGACGTGTGTGTCCTGCCCTGCTGATGTGTGTGACGTGTGTGTCCTGCCCTTCTGATGTGTGTGACGTGTGTGTCCTGCCCTGCTGATGTGTGTGACGTGTGTGTCCTGCTCTGCTGATGTGTGTGACGTGTGTGTCCTGCCCTGCTGATGTGTGTGGCGTGTGTGTCCTGCCCTGCTGATGTGTGTGACGTGTGTGTCCTGCCCTTCTGATGTGTGTGACGTGTGTGTCCTGCCCTTCTGATGTGTGTGACGTGTGTGTCCTGCCCTTCTGATGTGTGTGGCGTTTGTGTCCTGCCCTTCTGATGTGTGTGACGTGTGTGTCCTGCCCTTCTGATGTGTGTGACGTGTGTGTCCTGCCCTTCTGATGTGTGTGACGTGTGTGTCCTGCCCTTCTGATGTGTGTGACGTGTGTGTCCTGCCCTTCTGATGTGTGTGGCGTTTGTGTCCTGCCCTGCTGATGTGTGTGACGTGTGTCCTGCCCTTCTGATGTGTGTGGCGTGTGTGTCCTGCCCTTCTGATGTGTGTGGCGTTTGTGTCCTGCCCTTCTGATGTGTGTGATCAATGTGATCAGAATGTTTATTCAAATCTGTTTTCACACTTTGGCCTGAGAGAGACTGTACCTGACACTACACCATGTTAGTCATATAACACAACTGATCAGTGTTTGTTGCAATTCTCATTAGCTACAGAAATCCATATCATTTAAAAAACAATAAATATCATCTACTTAGGGCAGGCCGATACATTGATTATTGCAATATTATCTCGATAATGTTAAAAGTTTAGCTTGGGTTTCTAAAGACAGTCAGCCAGTTTCACTCCCCTTTTTTAATCTCACAAGTAAATCGCTTTGACTACTTGTGTGAGAGTGAAGTTTGGATCCGTATTTGTGTGAGAGTGAAGAGTGTCAAAGATTTCAAATTAAAACGTGTTTTTGATGCTTTAGGCACTGTAGTCTTTCCAGCCATTCACATGTCTGTTGAAGCTGATTTGTGTTCATTTAGCTAAGCTCATTTATTTCACATTCATTCGAAAATAACTGTCGCTTTAAAGTAGGCTTGGGCGGTAATACGGTAATATCGTATACCGCGGGATCTAAAAATAGCAACGGTATCAGTTTCAATATCGTCATACCGTCATAAAAAAAAATCCAATGCACTTATGATGTGCATTGGTCAATGTCGCCTTGCTTTTGGCTTGCTTAGTTGGGGATATTTAATATTCAACAATATTATTGAACTGTGTTGTACTACTTTCATGTTATCACTGTGAAGCTGCTTTGATGCAATCTGTATTGTGAAAAGCGCTATATAAATAAATGACTTGACTTGACTTGACTTATATAGGAGAAAAGGATTAAATATTAAATATAATTTATTTAATGGCTAAAAATGCTTATGTGTGGTTGTCATCACGTGACAGTGTGGAGGAGAAAGAGTCGGGGAGAGAGGGGGAAAGATGGCAAGTTGCGCAACGAGTGACCTGGTCTCGAAGAAGAACACGACTTCTGCAGTTTGGCAGGGATGGGCATTTCAAGCAAAAATAATATTTGAAGATCGCCTGGTATTATTTAATTATTATTCGAAAATAGCACCCCTCCACCATATGCACGCACACATGCATGTAGGCTACACAGCTATACAGCGGAGCGGTGTGACACTTAAATAGGCTATAAGTAAAAAAAAAAAAAAAAAAATAACTCATTTCTTTTCATATTTATGTTTAATAATATAATGTTGTTATTTTTTTTTATTTCATCTATGTTGATTATATGAAAAGGAAACTGCATGAGATGAATAAGATAGGATCATAAGATGCCCAATATCGGAAAACATTTGGAATGGGTCAGACATGATTTTTGACCACTTATTACGTTTTGTAGAAAGCCTTTCTTTAAAGTGAATTTGGTTTCGCATAAATTGTATCTTCATTTTAATCAATGTTTCATCAACGAATTGCCTGGATTAATAAATAAGAAGGATATATATTAGACAATATAAGCCGGCGCGTGAACTGGAGCGCGTCCCCTAAAATAAACGAAACTCAGCGTATAAGATAGATGCCTTAAATATCTGAGAAGTGTATATATATATAGAAAGCTTGAAATGTCTACTTTTAAACAAAACAATTAAAAACTAAAAGAAATGGCCTGCTCTCTGTAGGCTAAGTCATATGAAGTGTGCATTTCTCTCTATGCGCGTTCACTACTGCGAAGATGCGAGTCTGCATCGTAAACTTTATCTGTGCAGCCACTGACATAGAACGTTTTTTATTAATAAACAATTCAAAAGTTTCATGCATAATAATTACTTTTGCCGGTTCTTTGTGGCAAGCTTTATGTGTGCTTTGAGATGCAGAATAGGCAATATATTACGAAAACGCTCATTATGGTTTAGCATTCTCTCCTATATATATTTAAGTAATTTAATCAAAAAATATGTGATTAGACTAATGGCTTAAATCAACTACTACTAGTCAACTAGAAAAAAAATTGTTTAAGTCATGCACGGGCAGCCCTACTTCACATGTTTTCTAACCAGCATGTCACTGCGGGCATTCTGAGCGCGCGACGCTGAGTGGACTGAGCACGCGGCGCGGGATCTTCAGAAATGCGCTCTTTGCTCTGGAGGAAATATTACCACTCCGCTCACATGCTCTGGTGTGAGACAATGTGCATCTTCTCCTGTTGTCTGAGAGTTGATTGACAGCTTTTAGATGCATTATTGGCATCGCCACCCTCTGGTTGAACGTGTCACCACCGCATCAGAACGGAAAACATGGGGATTTTTTATAGACAATAATCCCACAACCTATTCCATATTCTATAATAAAATCAAATAATTGAATATTCGAAAATTGTGACTCATCCCTGCACAAACCAACAGTTTGGTGATGCCTTCTGAGCCTTATGTCATAATTTTTAATTAGTCACGCGGTAATACCGTATACCGCGGTAAAATAGGGAGGAGGTTTGACGGTATCTAAATTTGGATACCGCCCAAGCCTACTTTAAAGGGACATTGTGTAGGAATTTCTCCAATCTAGCGGTGAAATTGTATTTTGCATTCAAACTAATTGTGCTCTCCAGCGCCTAGCTTTTTCAAATGCGCGTTGCATCTACGGTAGCCATTATGTACCAAAAAGCTATGACAGGATGTCTTCTAATAGCACCTCGTCGAGTGTTCCTTCGGGTGAACAAGTTTGTTATTTCAAACAAACTGCAACTTGACTCAACGAACAAACGAATGTTACAGTATGAATTACTGACTGTGAAAAACATGAACTCAATAGCTGCTATTCATCAAAGAGCCTGTTTAACTTTTAACTATAAATGTTCTACTGTCTATATAATAAAGTACACAACCAAGCAATGAAAAAAAAGCTTGTAATTAAGACTGTAACATTGACTTACCTGTCGAGAAGAAAGCAGGACTTCAGCGTCTCTTTTGAAATCTTTCTCCTGCATTAGCTCTTTCCACCTATCCCAACATTAACTCTTTTTGTAATCTCCGGTCACGTTTCCTTTTACGTTCTATTTTGGACTTTTTTGGCGTCGAGGATTTCTTCTCCTGTGGCTCGGCATATGTATGGTCCGCCATTAAAAATAATCAGTGCAATGCAGCCTTTTAAAGTTGCCGGGGCCGTGACAAGCGCTTCTCACTGCTCTGCTCCTCCGCTTCTGCTGCTTTCAGTCACGTCACGCTGGCTCTGAACGAAAACGTGTTGTGGAAACGCGATGGCGGAACTACATGGAAGCCTCCGTGGACCTACCCGTCTCATGTATATAAAGATAATAAATTCTTCGCTTACGAGGATAAGTCAGATAATTGGCAGAGGTATTTGTACACCATTGAGGACATATTTATGAATAAAAATATTGATTTTAGATAATAAAATACCTAAAAACGTACACATTGTCCCTTTAAAGGTGTCCTATTATGGCCTTTTATGAAGTCTTGTGTTTTTTGAACAATCAAGTATGAAAACATAGTACACCCTAAAAACTAAATCATTATGTTTCACATTACAGCTCCTCTCTGCCCAGTCTGTCTAGAACGCTTTGTTCTTGATGAAGCCCCTCCTTCTGAAATACCAAATGTGCTGTGATTGGTTAGCT
This sequence comes from Rhinichthys klamathensis goyatoka, assembly GCF_029890125.1. Taxonomy (NCBI): domain Eukaryota; kingdom Metazoa; phylum Chordata; class Actinopteri; order Cypriniformes; family Leuciscidae; genus Rhinichthys; species Rhinichthys klamathensis. The sequence goes on from NW_026607320.1 coordinate 83,169, forward strand.
GGCCCGGCGTGCTGTGATTGGTTAGCTGGCCCGGTGTGCTGTTATTGGGTAGCTGGCCCGGTGTGCTGTGATTGGTTAGCTGGCCCGGTGTGCTGTGATTGGTTAGCTGGCCCGGTGGGCTGTGATTGGTTAGCTGTCCCAGTGGGCTGTGATTGGTTAGCTGGCCCGGTGTGCTGTGATTGGTTAGCTGGCCCGGTGTGCTGTGATTGGTTAGCTGGCCCGGTATGCTGTGATTGGTTAGCTGGCCCGGTGTGCTGTGATTGGCAGCGCTTAGGGAAATGTCCCGCCCCTTTATATCCTCTCTAATGCTGCTCAACCAGGCTTTGATTAAGTTGTTTAAGTCTTATTAATTCCATTGATTAGATATCTTTTTTTGATCATTAACGATTAATGCAAACATTAAAATGAAATCCAGAGAAATTAAAACCGAAAACGCAGATTTTGGGGGGGAAATAAAACAGAATATGGTAAAAATAAAAATGGATTATAATGGGACTAGCAACACATGGATTTGATTCCTAAGAATCACAAATGCTGAATAATTGTATTCTGTGAATGACCTGAAAGTGTCTGCTAAATGAACATGCAAATTTAAAAGTCAATGCTATGATGATCAAAAACAACATAACACATGTTTAACAATCAGTTTTGCTGTGTCCTCAGGAATCTGCTCCTCGTCGCAGTCGGACAGCATCGCTCTGCTCCACCCAGAGTCCTCCATCAGCTGTCAGTTGCACTTCACCAGCAGCGCGGTGGACTTCTCTGCTCACGACGTCTACCACACTCGCACCGCGTTCGACCCCAGCACAGGTCTCCCCAACCTCTGGCTGCCGTGACTTCAGTCGTTTCAGTGAATAAAGCAATGTTTTAATCTGTATCTCCTGTTTTCCAGGTTTCTACAGCTGTGCGCTGAGCTTCAAGCCCATGAACGAGCAGCAGGTGAAGGTGCTGAGCATGTCCATGACTGACGTGGACGTCACGGCCGGTGTGCAGGGTCACTTCACCGGTCAGCAGATCAGCGCTCGACTGCCCGTCAACCCAGGCATCTACGCGGACCAGACGGACATCCTCCTGAGCAACCAGCACACGTCTGCGGATCTGACCATCTACGGGACGCCAGGCGCACTGCAGCAGCTGGAGGTAAAGCTCGCACCTCGGCCATTCGTGTCTGAAAAGTGAAAGGACGATCATTGTGTTGATGTGTCTGAGATTGCTCAAACACGTGTGCGTGTGGATCTGATTGGCTCTTTCAGGTGAAGAGCAGTTCTCCTGCAGTGGTGATGGAGCAGAAGGAGGTGTCCCAGAGCTTCCCGAGCTACATCAGGTACACGGTTAGTGTGGTGAAGCCGCAGGGAGCTCTGACGGCCTCGGTGTCTGTGCGCAGCGGCTCCAGCGATCAGGTGCTGCTCATCCCTGTGTCCGTCATGCATCTGGCAGCCAGCGCCACTTCTGTGCAAGGTTGGTTACGCCACACCCGTCGACAGCATAGGAGGAAATGTGTTTATGGTCAAGGCTACATTAACAAGTAGTCTTTTATTGTAGTATCTTATTGGGCACCCAATTGAACGGCCAAAAATAGCAGTTTCAGAAGATATAATGAGCAGTAGCCGTGGAGTTAAAGGGGTCGTGACATAAGGAATCTGATTATCCTTAACCCTCTGGGGTCTGAGGTGTTTTCTGGGTCCTGGAGGTTTTCTGACATGCTCTGACATTTGTGATTATTTCTGATACTTGTGATATTTTCATGGCTAAAGTCTGATTACACTGTATTCAGCACAAACTCTGCTACAATAATATGTCAGCAGCATGTATGTAAAAGTTTTTAGTTTTGAGATAATGACGTTTATGTGTGGTTTGTGAAAAAACAAAAAACAAATATCACTGAAATAAGATCATAAAACCCTTACTAATTATTTCTTTACAAGACTTCTGAAAATTGTATCACGTAGCCTAGAATATTTGCTTAAAAACTATGTGAAAATCATCCTGACTACTCATTCAGATAAGACAATAAAGTCTTTTTAAATTTGTATGACCTGTTTTGTGTAAGAAAGCTTTATGCGAGAAGGCGTAAACCACTGTGAATCTGTCATTAATATGTATGCTTTTCACACCTGAGAAGACCACCAAAGACGAAAGACCCCTCCCATAATGGCCCTATAAGGTGCTATCATTAGGAGCCTTGCACAAAGAATGAGGAGAGCCTTAAAAAAGAATGGCTTTTTGATTGTTTGGATTATGTTGTGTTGTAAATAAATCCAAAGATACACAACAAATGACAAAAAAGCACATTATTGAACACACTGATCTTTAGATCACACACACTCTGTTCAACAGAGACCTTTGTGCCATTCCTGAAACATAGTACATACCTGTCCATGTTCCATTTACCATGTTCATGTACAGAGACTCATGTGAATGTCAGCAGGACTCAGTGGCTCAGTGGTCCCTGTAAAAAAAAAAACAACAGCAAACAAAAAAACAACTGTGAATGCTAATATCAAGAGAAAGGCCGCACGATTTTGGGAATACATTTGAGATTTTTCTGGTTAAAATATCTTTTTACAATTTATAAATTACACACACACAGAGCCTACATATATATATTTAAAATGAACACCAGGTTTGTTGTGCAATGCATATTGTGCAATGCATAATATTATTCATAATACATTTCTTACCTTACATCTTTCTTGTCTTCAAATCGCGATCTTCTTCTTCTTCTGAGGTAAGTTAAATCCAATGTAAGATCAGCGTGTTTTCCAACCTCGGCGAAAAGCATTGGACTGATGAAATTTGATGCGTTGTTTTTGAGGTAATGAGGGCGTTGCGTTCCTTCACGTGGATATTTGCATATCGTGGTCAAATTAAAAATAATGAGCAAGCTTTTGAGAAACTGGAAATCTTGTTGGTTTTATACAAATGACTTAAACAGAGAATATTTGTTTTTGTTTTGAATCCGATAATTTAAAAGTACACACTTGCATGTTTATAAAGATATATGGCTCATAAATGTGAGAAGTATTCGCTGAGTTGTTTTAGTTTATAGACGTGCTCAAGAAAAAAAAAATTCACCGAGACGGAGAGACAGAACGCATAGCCCGTTTATTTTCTTTATTTTACAAAAGCACAATGGTTTGTTTTTATTGTAAGTGGACACATACAAAAGTAGACATCTCACAGATTCTTTTTTCATGTTTCTTTTTTCTGTATGACCATAAATGACGGAGTATTTTAAGTCCATGTTGCTGCTATGTGAAAAAAATCGAGCAAATCATGCCGGCGTGATTGCCGACCCCAGAGGGTTAAACATTTGCAGGATGTTTTAATAGTGCAAAGACCTTGCATGTTTCTTAGCTTAAGCTCATCCTCCTCAGAAAACAGCGTTTATTTAACCAAGCTCCAAAAATGCGTTGTTAGGATGTTGTGGGATTTGTGATGTCACACAAGCACATTAACTTGCTTTTGACTCCTCTTCAGTTAGAGCAGTTATTTATCATGTATAATTTCCACTGGCAGTCAGTCTCATAATGGCTGTCACCCGTGTACACCAGCTGGCTCATAAATGCTTCTTCACCTTTTCTTCTAGCACAAATGGCAGAGGGAGCAGATGGGCCCAATATTCTTCAGCAGTTTATTGACTCCTATCAAGTGATGTTCTTCACTTTATTCGCTCTTTTGGCGGCCACTGCTGTTGTCATCATCGGTAAATGCCTCCATATCCTCCAACTCTTTTTAATGTCATGGATAATGGGTTTTAGGACAGTGATTGTTCTTTTTTTAATGTCTTTTTCATTGTAACCATTATCTATCTTCATTTTATAGTGTGCCATTTGCTGTTTTCTCCGAGAGATCCTGTCAATCATCCTGCATTCATCCAGAAGACTCCGCCTCCCACAGGTACATGCATCTGGAAAATAACCCTGCAACAATGCAACCAAATATAACCCCAATAAATGCTGTCCAATTAACACCTGACCACTTTTTGCAGGACAAAATGTGTAACACAATGCACCTTTAACTTCCTTTAGCACACAAAGAGTTGTGTAATATTTAGGAATTGTAATGCTTGTGTTTTTTCAGGTGTAGCTAAGCTGACCGAGAGCCCCTTCAACAACAGCATGTCTTCAGACAGGAAGGGAAGCCCGAGATTACGCTTGTATTCTCCAGACTATAACTCCAGATAAACCTCCTCCACCCGAAGACCGAAGAAAGTGCCTTACCATTGAATACAGGAGTATAAGCGTGCTGGATACGTGCGCAAGAGTATTGCTTACATGCTTCAAACAATAGCTTTTTCATTTGAATCCCAGTGTGTTGAAAAATTCATATCTGATTGAATATGCCAGGGCTGCATAGTTTTGTTTGATTATTTAAATGTTTGATGTGTGCACTCATTTATTATTGTTGCCATTAATTTCAGTAGTTTTTTCATAGCTTGAGATAGTCTAAGTTTTAGTGAGTTGTGATGTTAAACGTGTCTTTTTTTCCTTGGAAGCTCAGGACAACCTTTGGAAACTAGTGTGATTATGTAGCATGTTATTGTGTGAATAGTGCAACCACTGATTCCGTCCAAAGTGCTCTTACAAGTGTTTCATCTGCAAAAAAATAATGGCCAGTTGTTTCATTTCGTGAACAATAATATTTTGAAGAATTCTTGAGTGCAGCTTCTTTCGGTTATTGATGTGAATGTTCAAATGTTTTAGGGCTTAGTTCAGTTGACTTGCTTTGGCAGATTAAGTGGTTCTGGAAGGACCGAACCTACCGCAGCATTTGACATGGCCATTGATACTGATACTGATAATTCTGTTACTGTGAGTTTGAGTCCGATTCAACATTGTGACCATTTTTGACAGAAAAAATCCTCAGCCTGTTTAAGTGAGACAGAAATACTGTTTTAATGAATAATTAGTTTTCTGTCTTTGTAAGCAAGAGCCATAATGTGATTCATAGAACTGCCGCACTGAGTACAATGAATTGTGATATCTGTCATAATCTATACACGAGTTTAATCTGTAAATGTAACCACTTCTGAGCCTTTGTCATTGTGTTTGATCTTGTCTATCATACCTCCCTCAAAAATAATAATAACAGCTTGTGCTTTGAGAACATTGTGCTTTTTTGCAGCATGTGATCTATAAACATTAAATATGCTCTCTTTTTTTACTATCACCTGATTGCATTTTTTTAGGTTCTGAAAAATCACTTGTCCATTTGAAAAACGTTTGCTCATGCAACAGTAACCCATCATGAATTAGAGGAAATAACCACTAATAATAATAAGAATGAAATTAAAAGTGAATTTCGAAAACACTTGTTTCTTTTCCTAACAATGCAAACAATTTCCACATTAGATGCATGTCAACCTAATTTTCTCACAATATTACAAAAAAATATCACTATTAAGGTCTGTCTTTACAATATTTAATGTGTAATTAGTATATAATATTATGAGTGAGTTGTGCATTGATCTAGAATATATAATTCACAGTTAATGTTTAAAATTAATTTCAGATTTATAACTTTCCTTCTGTACTGTACTACTTTAAGCCAACTTTTCTTTATGCAGTAAATTCTTATTTTGGCCTTTAACTGAGTGGATCATTGATCGGCTAAAGCCGAGGATGCAGTTCGGGTCCTGGTAACTGAGGCAGGAACACTGGCAGAAAACCTTTACAACTTTGTACATGAGGAAAGTAAGGCTGAACTTGAATTTGTTGAAAGGGTAGACCCTTGAGATGTAACATCTCATTTTTGAGGGGGTCCCAATAACACATACAAACTACAATACAAAACATTTAAAGCAAACAAAGCAATATCACTTGGACAAACAGTTCACTCTTGTATTCTGCTATACTGTAGAGTCTACAACTGTATTAGACACGCAGGAGCATGTACACACAAGAGGACGTGCACCCTAGTGCAAACATGACACTCAAAATGTACCTGCACCCTGAGAGAGAACAGAAATAAAAAATAAATAAATGAACAGGATAATGGTATAGAAGCCTTGATTTAGAAACATGAGCAGGTTGTTTTCAGATGAGTCCTATAAAGACGGAGAGATTGTTCCAGTCAGATCGAGCTTTGTACAGGAATGACCTTCAGTAAAAATCCTCGGGACACAGAAAACCGGATGCTGCATGTGTGGAAAAGGATAGGAGGAACCAAACGCTGTTTTAAGAAGGGCCATTAAAATGAACGCATTTTAAAAGAAACTGGAACCAGTGATATTGCCTTCGGGATTTTGGTTGGAGCCAATCAAGAGTTCCATACAGCGTACAATGGTGGGTTCTGTAAGGACATCTCAAAACAAACCTACATAAACAATTGTGAATGACATTAAGAGGTTTTAAATTGGTATCATTTGGTCAATAATGTCCGCATAGTCAATGATTGGAAGAATTAATTGGGAGATTAATCTTTTTCTGACTTGAAATGAATTGAGCGATAAAGAGAAAATCAACCATACGATTTTTTGATAATAAAATGAATGTGAGGCTTAAAGGACAGTTCGGGGTCAAGCCAAAGACCAAGATATTTAAATAGATCAACTTTAGTGATCGGGTGACCCGTCATCAAAACTAATATCTAAATCCAAGGAATGCGAGTGATGGCATTTTTTTATAAACACTATAGGATGTATTTTTATTGAGGTTTTTTTTTGTAAAACCTGTTCAAATCTGACTGCAGACAGGACTGAATGTATGAAATATCAGATCGCGAAGAGTAAATAACAGTTTCATTGCATAAAGATGAATGAAAGATTGTGAGCAAGTTTTGGGAAGGTAAAGGCACAGAAGAACAGAGGACCCAGTGTTGAGCCTTGAGGAACACCCTTATCAACAACCAAATAATCTGAATTTGAGCCTTGAAAAGTTTCTTTTGGTGTCACAGGAGAGAGTTTTGATCAAAGCCTATAGAGTGTAATTTATCAAGCAGAAGGTAATGGTCCACCATGTCAAATGCTTTAGAGAGATCAATGAAGATTGCACCAGTTAGTTGGCCTTTATCAAAGGAAGTAAACAATTCATTGGTGAATTTCATTAAGGCCGTAGTGGTGGAAAAGTTGGGTCTAAAACCCGACTGAGATGGAAATAAAATATGAAACGTTTCAAATATTCAAATATTAAACCGGTTAATGTATTCTGATGTTTGATTGAAAACCTTTGTAACAGTGCAAATACTAGAAGTTCAGATCAGATGGGTCACCACTTTTAAAAAGAGGGGTAACCTCAGCACATTTCCATACGGATGGACAGAGACAAATGGGTCGAACAGCGGCTCCCTGACCTGAATGTGTGTCAGAGAAATGAACAGTGGTGTGAACACTGATGGATGTAAAGTGCCTATTAAAGGCATAAGATATCTGTTAAGGATCAGAAATATGATCATTATTGATTATTAGCTCATTTGTAGATGGTTTGTGTTTCCTATTTAAAACTTTGTTTAAATGGTTCCAGAAATGTCTTGGGTTACGAAAGTTTTGTGAAAAGCTATTTTTGTAGTAGGTAGATTTTCCCTTCCTTGTCTTGGTTTTACAGATATTCCTAAGCTATCTATAGGATTCCCAATCATCTGGTTGTTTGGATTTGCTATATATGATCCAGGCCTTTTCCCTTTGTTTGTAAAGGTTAATTAATCATTAATCATATCTGAGTTAATCCAGGGAAGATGTCTGCCTTTGACTCGTACTGTTTTTAATGGTGCATGTTTATTAATGACTTTAATAACTTCAGAGTAAAAAAAGTTCAAAGGAAATGAACCCAAGCCTATTCCAATTAATGGACACCAGGTCATGGATAAAATGGTCAAAGTTAATATTCCTATGTTGCCTAATTGTGATGTATTTTGGAGGAATTTTTATTTTCCAAACACAAAATATAGCAGAGTGGTCACTTAAACAATCAGACATCACACCTGACTTAATAATGCTTTCAGGATTAGTGACCAATATCCAGTCCAACAAAGCAGATGAACTTTGATTAACTCTGGTAGGTTCATTAATTAACTGAGCGAGATTGATACTATTAAACAAATGTTTATCATTAGAGGAGGAACGGTAATAATAAGTTCATTGTGAGTTCCAAGAGAGTTGATGAAAATAAAATAATAATGACAAAATACATTTTAGTAGAATCAGCAGGAGCAGATGGTGGTCAGTAGGTTACCTATGGTTAAATGATTATTGTCATAGAGAATGATGCGAATAAATAGACATTCAAAGTTGACTGGTGGTATTTTGAGAATTACACACATGAATTTGGTGGACAGCAACATATATGGCAACACCACCTCCTCTGGAGGGTCTGTAGCTCTAAACAAAACAACAATTTCAATGTTCATTTCATCGTCACTTGATATGAGATCATTGTGTAACCATGTTTCTGAACCCAGGCTCAAAGAAAGTTCATTTTGGGGAGAATTGTGCGGGAAGCAGACACACTCTGTCTAAAAACACATCTCTTTGACCTAGCATACACATAACACACTATCGACTTCTATAATTCAATGTTAGGCTGCATAGATTAGGTTAGCCGGAACCGGGAACACTTCCCATAAATCCTGATGTACTCGTTACGTCATAAGAATAATGGCATCTACGCTAATATTAGTCTCTCTATCCCGAGGTTTACCGCAGATCCAGGCCGAATCCAGATCTGATGAAGGACCTGCGCCTGATACGACGACAACGCAGTCCTGAAGTGTCACTAGTCCCTCCCTGTGAAGATCTCCTTCCCTTTACCTCTGTACAGATAATCGTTGTCGGGATAGATCCGGTTCGCATGGACACGCCGAAGCGATACAATTCTGTATTATACATTTTAAGGCCCGGCAAGTAGTTTGTTGAGGGTTGGTTAAGGGAAGGACTACACGTCTACGCACATATATTCAAACGCTTATACCTATAGAATGAACTCTTAATAACGCATGTGCACGCCATCAGCGTTCTCACAGGTTTGCGTTTTTAAAGTTTGCGTAGAGAGAACTTAAGAGTTTTCTGTTAAAACGGTGTTGTGTTAGCGGCCCCTAAGTTAATAACTAATGATCGTTGCGACGGAAGTGAATCAATTAAAACTAACTTTAGCTGGACAATAACTTTATTCTAGAGCTGTCATAAAGCCAAAACAATCCCTGTTACTTTAATTTCCTATTATCACTGTAAAGCTGCTTTGGAACAATCTATGTTGTTAAAAGCGCTATATAAATGAAGATGACTTGACTTGACTTGGAGAAGGCTTCTTTGCCCCTTGGCCTCTGACCATCATGGCCTCCTAATCAACCCCATATATACTGATTGGCTTCATCACTGTCTCCTCTCCACCAGTAAGCTGGTGTGTGGTGTGTGTGTGTGTGTGTGTGTGTGGTGGGCGTTCTGGCACAATATGGCTGCCGTCGCATCATCCAGGTGGACCTGCACATTGGTGGTGTTTGAGGAGATTCCCCCTTCCATGTAAAGCGCTTTGAGTACCCAGAAAAGCGCTATATAAATGTATTATTATTATTATTATTATTATTATTCTAATATTAAGATGAACAATTTTTTAAGACTTTACATCTAAAAATTAGTCTATATAAAAAAATAAGAAAATGAATGTATGAATGAATGAGTGTGTGCATCCTGTTCACTACTTGGAGTGTGAGATCAACTAGGTTTTACTTGACTTGAAGACTTGAAAAAGGATGTATCGGATAAACATTAAGTTTAGCAGTATTACAAAATGAGATCCACAGCTGTATTTGGTCAAATATCCAGCAAAAATAAATACATTTAAACCATAAAATAAAGAGTATTTGTTTATCAGCATTTATATATATATATATACAGTATGACATACATATGTAAGGTAGTAGTAACCAAGAGTATAAATTAATTGATTATAAACTTGCATAAGTTTGACGGCTGACGTATGCCGTACATGTTTGAGGCAGGACTATAGGCACAAACTGAGACACATTTCAAGGCTTTGCATCGTGTCATTACCATGATGAAAATAGCACAATAATAAATTAACTACAAATATTTTATAGAACTATTTATAAATGTTTTATAGCATGACAGAAACACATACATTCAGCACAGACATATCATACAGTTATGCATAATTCTTATTAGCTTAATAGCTTTACATGCTTTAAGTTTCACACCATCGGACCATTGGTTCGACTTCAAGCATTAGATAAGGCATTGATGCTCCCTGTGTTGTTCTGTCATTCATATTTCTTTGCCACATTTTTTCCCCCACATTTTTGGAATTGCATATTACCAACAGTAAGATTAGTGTGCTAACAAGTCACTTAGCTTATAATAATTTGTTATGGCCATCCTAAAAGAGAAAAGTGTCCTGCATATGGTCAATAATGCAATAGTTGTAAAAAATTGGAACTATTTTTTTTTTTTTAAATGGTGCATGTCACCGGTGCGGGCCGGGGCGGACTCGGATGACCAGCCACCCCTGACCTAGACACCACCGTGAGGAGCCGACACCACGGGTCCGCAACAGATGGACAACAAGACCAGAGGTAATTTCAAAGGAATAACAATCTTTATTGAACACAATATATCGATGAGCATCGACGTGATAGACTTCTGTGTCCTCCAGGTCTTCTTCAGCTCCGGGTAGGTACTGATCAATCGTCACAGTTTCGCCCTGACGGCGACTTCACCCATAATACGGCTCCCTTCAGGACTCAGACGGTAAGCAGGAAGGTAAGGATTCTTCTCAGTACAGGATACTTTCGTCAGTGGACAGTAGTGAGACAGTGGTTTAAAAAGCTTACTTCACCAGCGATGCTGCATACTTCCAGACTCAGACGGTAAGTAGGAGGTAAGAATTCTTCTCAGTACAGGATACTTTCCAGCTCAGCTGTATCACTCTGGGCTTCTGATGGAGAGCAGATATAATAACTTTTCACAAACGTGTAAGCAGGGGTTGGGGCCATTCTCAGCAAAAGCACACCACACTCGTGTTCACTTCAAATCCACAGCCATGAATCAATGTATATAAATAAGGCAAAAGCACTGCAATTCACTCACACGATAGGGCTGATCAGAGGCCTCAATCCATTCGTTACACTCCCGTAGGGGATATTTAATCCTCAATTCCTCCTCAGCACACTCCGAAACACATAGCTTCCCCAACAGTCAGATTTGCATTCACTGCATCCTCTTCGAGCTTTTCGAATGTTCGTAAGATGAAATCAATTCACTTATCTTTCTCTCTCCCTTCGCAGCGCAGATTCAATCGATAAATCAGTCCAGCAGATTCCCACAGACGAACTCTGAACCAGCAGACTTCAATGGGCGGCCTCCACACCCAGACAATTTCCCAGAGTAAGCTTGTGCCCAAAACTGCTCCGAGACAACTCCTTCCTACTTTCCTTTTCCTTCCTTGCAACAGTTGTGTGCTCCAGCTTTCAGTTTGCTCTTTTATGTCTCTGAGAGCACGGTACATCCACTACTGGATCAACCAGACTGTGTTTACGCACAAGACTTGTTACACCGTCTCCAGTTATGAATATCCCTCTTCAACCCTGCTCCTGAAGTCCCTGCTGTGTTCATAATAAAAGTCCCCCTCTTTCACTATTCCCTAAGTTTCATGATTGAGATGACCAATCAAATCAAAAAAGCAGACTTTGACATCAAAACATGAAACATTAACAGTATTTTTTTCCATTTTAGGCATATGCTTAAAGGAGCTGTATGTAAGATTGTGGCCAAAACTAGTACTGCAATCACTGTCAAATGACTGTAGAGTGGTGTATCCCCTCCCCCTCCTCCCTGACTCGAGGTTGCCAGATCAGCTGCAGGATCCAGCAGGAACGTGACGAGCTGCAGCTGTGGTAACTAGAGCAGAGCTGGCAACCCGGATGCCGCAACACTACTGACTTCGTGATTGGTAGACAGGTGGAGGGAGGAGCATCAGACCAAAACACAACATGACAACATCAACATCAGTTGAGGGCTGCAACTGCACTTTTTAAATGACAATATCCTGGCCAGACTACTGTTTTCAGTGATATAAGTATTTGAAATGTACATGATTTCTTAATGTCTAGTGACATTTCAGGGCCATTTTATGATTAATTGAAATAAATTTCTTACATACAGCTCCTTTAAGAGTGAATGTGTGCATAATTAAAAAATATATATTATTTGCATTACTTTACAATAAATTCTAGTTCTTTTACTATTTCAATCACTTAAATCCTTTAAAGGGATAGTTCACCCAAAATTTGAAAAATTGCTGTTAATTTAATCACCCTCAGGCCATCCAAGATGTGCAGTAGGTCTTTTCTTTCTTCAGCAGAACAGTAAAGAAGATCTATAGCTGAAACCGTGGTCCTTGGTGATTCATATAATGCAAGTCAATGTGTGCTGTCACTTTGAGAGTCAAAAAACACATACAGGCAAAACAGAATTAATACCTATGGCTCCTGATGATTCATTGAGGTCTTATGAAGCGAAATGATCGGTCTGTGCAAGAAACTGAGCATTTTTTACTGCATTTTTACCTATAATCCACAGCCTATTTAAACGGTCCTGAGCCGGTCATGGCAGTCTGGAGCTTCTGACGCATAATGACAACAGGAATCTTGTAAAGACCGATCGTTTCACTTCATAAGACCTCAATGAATCGTCAGGAGCCGCCTACATCTCAGAGAGCATGAGGGTGAGTAAATTAACATCAAATTTTCATTTTTGGGGGACCTATCCCTTTAACTTTTTTTCTCACTGGACTTTAGGCATTGTGATTGACAATCAGAGTCGCACTCACAAGAATGTTATGAACTAATATACATACATATATCTCTCTATAACTATTTGCAATGCATGTGCAAAAGTTTGCCCCTTTATGACTTACAATTCCTACACTCCCATCAAAGTGGCAGACGGTAAGGTTTTCATCATCTGTGAAGTATTTTTCTTGTTACATCTGTTCTAAGGTCGTGAGTTACAAGTCCTTATTTCTCTGCAATGGTCTGTGAGAAAATTAAGTATTTTCAACCACATTTATACATCACCAAGTCAACTTTGTGAGATTGTGTGCTTGTATCAGGTGGAACAAAACATTCTCCATTTTGCATCCAGGCCTTTTGCAGTCTTATGCCTTGTCCAAATTCCCACATGTCTACTTGCATGACTAATTTCCTCTATTTGGTTCAAGTAGGCATAAAGTGTGTGCAGAACTTTTTATTACTCGATGGGACACACTTATAGTCTTGCAAAAAAATGCAAGTGTTTACAGAGCTTTTATTTATTATATTTTCAATACTTTGCATTTTAAAATAAACTTCTACATGTCTGTTCAGTAGTCGCTATGTAACTAACAGAAGATTTAAACTGGTGGTGCTTCTAATTAAGTGATTAAACCGTTGCAAATGTTGTACAAAATAGGCCTACTCATAAAAGATGCCATACTCATCTTTGCACCAATAAAATGTTCAACACTTTATGTTTTTACTACCAAATTATATGTATCTAATTAATTTAAATTACAGTGGAATGTTTTCCCGACATCTCGCGATTTTGGGGCACATGAGTTCCCGAACATAAGTACAGATGTACATAAGTACATAATAACATCGAGTTCTTACTAGAACCAGAAAGAATTAGCCCGGTTCTGTCAACACTGCATTGCCTCCCTATTAAACATTGTATACATTTTTAAATATTGCTGACTACATACAAATGGTTTAGCTCTTAACGCATTATAGTCCTTCACGTCTATTGCGTTCTCGAAATTCCGGCCAGTTGATAATACCTAGAATATCAAAATCGACTGCAGGCGGTAGATCCTTTTCCTATTTAGCACCAAAACTCTGGAACAATCTTCCTAACATTGTCCGGGAAGCAGACACACTCTGTCAGTTCAAAGCTAGACTAAAAACACATCTCTTTTACCTGGCATTCATATAGAACATTATACATTTCTATTATTCAAATCAGTTTTATTAGGATTATTATAGATTATTAGGCTGCATAGATTAGGTCAGCCGGAACCGGGGAACATTTTACATTACATCATAAGAAGAATGGCATCTACGCTAATGTTAGTCTTTCTGTTTACTGAAGTCAGCCGGACCCGGGCCGTATCCAGATCAGATGGAGGACCCAGGACCCATCCACAACGCATCCCTGAAGTGCCAGCCTCATCAGCCCTGTGAAGGCCTCATCGGCACTGATCCTCAACAAACTCGTCTCCATACCGGCGTGAATCCGACCTCCAACCAGATGGAACTGGATAATATTGTGAATGTTCTGATCAAATCTGACTTCTGACTGAATCATAATCACACACTGTTCGTTCGACTGAGCCTGGTTTCTCCCAAGGTTTTTTTCTCCATTCTGTCACTGATGGAGTTTTGGTTCCTTGCCACTGTCGCCTTGGCTTTTGGCTTGCTTAGTTGGGGACATTTAATATTTAACAATATAATTGATCTGCCTTACGATGAAATCTGCTGGACGATGACGCAATTTTCTTCTAGAAACAAACGTTGTTGTATTATTTTCATGTTATCATTGTGAAGCTGCTTTGATACAATCTGTATTGTAAAAAGCTCTATATAAATAAAGATGACTTGACGACTAGTAAATATAAACAGAAAAATGTATACCAAAATACCAATACTATATTGGAACTAATGAAAAGAAAACACTATTTTTGTACATTGTGTTGGGAATTTACAGTTAAAGAACCAAGGACCAGATATGATGAATGAAGACCAGAAGTCAGAAGTGCAGTCAATTGAAGACAGGAATCAGAATTATAATAAATTGAAGAAAAACTTTATTGAAGATAGTTTGCAGTTTCATCAGGCCGAAGTCAGCTTCAAGACTCACAAGGAGTTTGTATGCTACTCTGTTTTACATTCACAAAAATCAAAGCAATTTACCCTTCACAAGGTCTAAGCTATCTCATTATTTCAGGTAGAATGATTCTGACTGGCTAAGAAATAGATAAACATAGTAATTTTCCATAACTGGACAGATAGACAGAAGAATATCTCCATCGATTATGCAGCTGACACACTTAGGCACGCCGTGACCTTTCAGGTCGCAGAACTGTGTTTCTGGGCGCCAGCTTATCCGGAACAAGAAGTCAGTCAATCTCCAATAGTGCCAGTTGTTCCCCAACCTGTAACAAAGAATACTACACACACACAGACACACCACTTCTTCAAGGTTGAAATTGGTCGAGCTCTAACTATAAACAGGAGACTTTCCCAAAACATCCAGATAACATGTTCTTTCTCTCAGTGAGAGGTTCAGATATTTTCCATTATTATTCTCTAGTATTTTAATATCAAAAAGTTTAATTAAATGCTTTAATTAAGAAGTGTGTAAATCAAATGTGAGATGAGTGTAGAGGCTCACAAGTTTATTAAAGAAGAGTCAAGTTAGTTTTGGATGTTTGTCTTTATTAAATAGAAAAGACACATAAAACATGGTGGCAGCGTGGGCACTTCTAGATTGCTAGATTAAAAGTTGAGAATTAGACAGTGGAACAGTCGATTGATAGTTATGTCACAGAGTTACGAATGCTTGCTAAAACACGCAACTTCGGAAATATCAAAGACTCACTCATACGTGACAGGATAGTATGTGGAATTACCAACCAAGGACAAAGAGGCTGAAAAAGATTTAACACTGCAGACGTGCATACATTTATGCAGAGCAGTGGTCAAGATCGACATCTACGCGACAGGATAATCACATGCAAATTCTGTGGTAAAGAGCAAGAAATGAATAAACAGAAATGCCCAGCTTTTGGAAAGAAATGCAAAAAGTGTGGAAAGGCAAATCACTTCGTAGTTTAAAGGAGCTGTATGTAAGATTGTGGCCAAAACTAGTACTGCAATCACTGTCAAATAACTGTAGAGTGGTGTATCCCCTCCCCCTCCTCCCTGACTCGAGGTTGCCAGATCAGCTGCAGGATCCAGCAGGAACGTGACGAGCTGCAGCTGTGGTAACTAGAGCAGAGCTGGCAACCCGGATGCCGCAACACTACTGACTTCGTGATTGGTAGATAGGTGGAGGGAGGAGCATCAGACCAAAACACAACATGACAACATCAACATCAGTTGAGGGCTGCAACTGCACTTTTTAAATGACAATATCCTGGCCAGACTACTGTTTTCAGTGATATAAGTATTTGAAATGTACATGATTTCTTAATGTCTAGTGACATTTCAGGGCCATTTTATGATTAATTGAAATAAATTTCTTACATACAGCTCCTTTAATGTAGAGCCCAGATGAAGCAAGAACCATAAATCAGTACAAAAGGTAACTGAACAGGACAGTGCTACACCAACAGTGAGAATGTCCTCATACTCATCAAACTCAGAGACTGTAAACTGTATAAACTAGGTCAGCCAGAACCGGGCCCTATCCAGATCAGATGGGGGACCTGCGCCTAGACACAACACATCCCACATAGCAACATTGTGACGGCCCAGATCCGGCCCACATCTGGCACATGTGAAAAGATGATCTAGTCCACAACTCCACATGCAGCGTAGAATGACGGCCCTTGGGTGGCTCACTCCTGTGTGCCAGATCTGGGCCACATGTCAGCCAAGAGCAAAGAAATAAACCAGAACTGGAAGCACTGATCTATATAATGACCGGATAGCTCATGACATTCTAAACTGCCACTAGGCAGTGAAGCCACCGGAAGTGTTCAAGCGGCCATCTTACGATTCCCTACCAGCAGAGGGCTCCAACCATAGACATAATAAATACATAGACGCCCTATTGGCCGCTTTGGAACGTTGCTGCGATATGTCAACGGGTCCGCCATTTTGCGGAGGGCAAGACTGCGCTGTGAACAAATGTAAGTAAACGGGGGAGCTGCGTTTTTTCTGGATAAAAACAAACTGTTTTTACATTTATCAACCGATTTCAGTGGTTTGTATGTGGTGTACAAAAAGTTCCATCTCTAGTTATTTAAAATCTCGATAGTTAGACTTGTAAAAAAAATTTTTTTTAATAAAGAATGGTCAATTAAGCTCAGGCTTGTCATGTATCTGGCTTTTTATTCTTGGATAAGAATGGTGAAGACCCCCATACTGAGATATAATTTAAGTTTTCTTATTGTGGAAAAAGCATTTTCTGTGATTGACCAGATTTTAGCAATAACAAAGATAACTGATGGATCCTTTATAATAATACGTTATGGTACAACTACAGTGCAATGCAAATAGTAAATATAACATAAAAAGTGAGAAGTAATTGTAAATAGTTTAGTCAATAAAATAAACAAATAGTATACAGCAAATAAAATAGTAATGATTAGTATAATTATATAATATCATAAGTACAATAATACAATCATAAAAATATTGATAATAGCATAGTTTATTAATAATACTATAATAATAGCAATAGAATAAGAAATATCAATTACAGCGTTGGAATATACACAATAAAAAATAAGTTAAATAGTGACTTTAATATTTAACTCTTTTTGTTAAATTTCAGTTTTATTGATCAGTATAACAGAAGTAGCTTCAGTCAAACATACAGCAGGATACAACGTTAAAATAGCCTAAATATAAAGTTATGAAACTTCACTTTGCCTTCAGCCAAAACGATTTACCAGGGAACCATTTATAGATTAATGAGACCAAAGATCGCCCGTTAGATATACACAAGACGAATTATATCTCATGTTTAACCACTAGACTACAGACATCCGAGTCAGCGGGAAAACTTCAGAAGCACTGGCCGAGGGACGGCTGTTCCAGGCGGGGTAGACGAGCGCTGAGCGCATCTCACAACTCCGAAAACGTCAGATCAAATTTTTAAATAGACGCTATCTTTATAAACAAACAACATATTTGAGCTTTAAACAACTACATTGTCGACTGAAAAACTATTAAAACTACATTTCGTGACACAATAACAGTAGTATTTTTAAATGTATCCTCTGAACGTTACTATTACTAATTAAATCATGACCAAATACAACCAAAAACAAACGTTCAGTCTTGCTTGTGAAAGGTAATTCCTCGAAAGCTGTTTTCAATTGTGTGGCGAGGCGATGTGTACAGCCCCAAACAGCGCACAAAACATGCATTTTTCTCAATTCCCGGTATGAAAGGTATGGGAAAGTTGCCATCCCCAACATGGCGGCGCCGTTGACGTACGCTCCAGCGGCCAATAGGGCGTCTATGTATTTATTATGTCTATGGCTCCAACGGCCGTTATACAGAGATTGGTAGCTCCGACGGCACTTTTAAGATGACCCGCTGTGCATCATTCAAGTGTAAAACGAAGTTAAAAAAAAAGGATCTAGAAAAACTGCCCACAGGTTGTAATTTAAGCCCATAAGTAGTAATTTATATACACAATTGTCCCTATATCTGTGTTGTTTTCTCCGAGGCAAGAGTAGCCTAATGCTTCTTTTATTTCAAATCACTATTTTTATTATAAGAGCCTTTTTTATATAACAAAAATATATATATATAAAAAACATTTTTTATAGCCTACTATGCATTCTTTCACAGACGTATTCAAGTTTAAACGATCTCTGCACTGCTGTATACGCACCGCACCTGGAACGTATTGACGGGCATCCGCAAGCAGTGAAAGCTCCAACCTGTTAACATGGGTATGGTAAAAAATATGCACTGCAAACGGAGTAACTTAGGTGTTACCCATAGACAGTATAAGAAGTGGACAGAGCATCTCATTGGAACTCAGTTGAGACAGTTGAAGCCCATTTTTAGCGATTTTTGAGCACTTCCGTTCCTGACGCGCAGACTCAAACCGACTCAAACTAAGCTTGATGACGTGAGCAACCTGTCTGACAGACGTTAATCTTCTAGTAGCTGTGCGTGAAAATTGCCAACGTTAATCTTGCAGAGACGGGGAACTTGAGCAAAGAGTTCTTTGGCGTGAATGAGCATGAGTAAGTATTCCGATTAATTATTAATTTGTATAGTATAGCTTTTATGGACTCATTATCTATGGGCTTCTCCCTTGACGGGACGTCCCCCCGATTGCCTGCGAGCTTCTCCTCCTATCTGTACGGTAATTTCGGTAACACTTTACAATACGGGTGCACTAATAAGCATTAATTCATGCTTAACTAATGCACAGATAATACTGAATTAATGTGTAACTAATGATTATCTAAGCTATTCATTAATGATTACCACATTAGGAACTAATTAAGAGTCTGTATGGTTAATGTATTAGTTCATACATGAATTGTTATTAATTAAATATGTAATTGTGAATTAATTCCCTAATAACTATTTTTTTTAACTAATAGTGTTAATTAATATGTTAATTACCAGAATGAGCCAAAGCCTTGTATTTCAACTTCCAGATAATACAGGTACACTAATATGCATTAATACATGATTAATTACTTCATTGTTAGTGCAAATTCATGTGTAAATTACTACAATTACTAAATGACTAGTTAATAACGATGTGCCTCAACAAGTAAAGTCATAACATAATGATACCTTTGCAAATCATTAGCTAATGATTAATTAAAGCAGACAACTGGAAGTTGAAGTGCATAGCTTTGACTAATTGTGGTAATTAACACATTAATTTACACCATTAGTTAATAAAATATGTTATTAAGGAATTAATACACAATGACACATTGAATTAATAGCAATTCATGTATTACTTAATCTATTAATCATATAGACTCTTTATTAGTTGCTGATGCAGTAATCATTAATTAATGGTTTAGTTCTTCATGAATCATACATTAACTCATGATTATCTGTGCATTAGTTAAACATGAATTAATGCATATTAGTGCACCCGTATTGTAAAGTGTTACCGTAATTTCTGTACAGCGCGACAGAGAGTCGAGTGGTTATGACGCAATCGTTAGCCTATTTCTACAAAAACTGTTTCTACGGGGCCATATGTAACATAGAAGGTAATGGAGCCCTTTATACATTGTCGTGTTTCTTTAGAAATAAATAATGGACAAATGGAGTCTTTAAACGCCTCAGATGTAAAGTTATTCGCTGTCAAAGTGACGCCAAAATGAATGGGAGTCAATGGAAATGCTAACGCAAGTGAAGTTCTGCTACAAGATGGCGGCACCCGGCCGGCTACAACTTCCGGTCGATGGATTACCCCCTTGGTGTTACCCCTTTTCCACCAAGGCAGAGCTGGTGCTATTTTTTAAATAGCAGCTAATCGAGCTAATAGCAGCTCGATTGTAATCTCCGTTTATGCAAGTCACGGTAAGCTGCACAAACGCGTTGTATTCGCCGTGTTTGGATGCCGATGTACGTTAGGTTCGCAAAGCCATGAGTAGTGATGTGACATTTGAACCGAGGCGTCGGAGCTTGTGTCGAGAAAAAATGGGCGTGCCAGATGAAGCCGCGATTCGAGGCTTGTGTTGTTAACGTGAAAATCACGTAACTAATGACAAACAAGGCCTCGGTTTGTGTGGATACGTCATACGGCTGGAAACTCGCGCCACCATGTGGCTGTTTCAGGAGTAGTAGAAGCAGGTGTAGCAGAGTCAGAGTTGGAGAAATCTCATTGTCGTTATTGTGTCGTATATGTGTTAGGGCTGTATATTATTACACTATATCAGGTTAGAATAGTTATTAATAAAAATTAATAATTGTTATTATCAATTATAGTAGCTAAGCTATATTATAGTCTTGTTATATTAATTAGATAAGATTATTTCGATTGCTTTGGATTTTTGGATCTGGACTGGACTGCTTTTTGTTTTGGATTGCCCTTTTGGATTTGTTTGCTTTTTATGACATCTTCCTTTTTCCTGGTAATGGAGCCAGCAAGAAAGAGGAGATCCTCCCCTGTCAGGGCTCAACAGAAGCATCAGTATCTTCATTTATACCCGCTGGCACTGACATCCTCTGTTCCTTGTGAAAGGATATTTTTCCAAGGCTGAAGAGGTTTTGTCCAAGAAAAGGAATTGTCTAAACCCCAACACACTTCAAAACATTCATTTTCTCAATAAAAATCTATTGTAATCCTTCCTTCATCCACCCCAAACTGCAGTGTTTACTGCAGTTTACTTTATTACACTCCCTCGAGTCCCTCCACCATAAGCACTGCACTCAACACAGTCACTTTTGTTGTTCATACTGTCACTATCCAAATTTTTTCTGAATAATTAATTAATTGTGTGTGTGACAGTTGTCTCTGTAGAAGTAAATGCAGACAGAGAAAGATACACGTTTTATTCCAGGCAATGGACAAATGTCTGCACAGATCTCTTTATTATTGCAAATGAAAGGTTACAGAGACATTAACAGTGAGAAGAAGATAAATAAATAAAACAGAGCGGGAGGGGGGCGGGTCATTGGTTCAGAATGAATTAATTTGTCTGCTATTTCTTTGCACAGTAGCTAGGTGTCACTAGTGAGCAATGCTGAATGAAGCTTCGAGTAATGAACCTTTGGGTGAAGCAATGGCCTGCGAGCAAGGGGGTAATCCATCGACCGGAAGTTGAAGCCGGCCGGGTGCCGCCATCTTGTAGCAGAACTTCACTTGCGTTAGCATTTCCATTGACTCCCATTCATTTTGGCGTCACTTTGACAGCGAATAACTTTACATCTGAGGCGTTTAAAGACTCAATTTGTCCATTATTTATTTCTAAAGAAACACGACAGTGTATAAAAGGCTCCATTACTTTGTATCTTACGTTATGGCCCCGTAGAAGCCTTTTTTGTAAAAATAGGCTAACGATTGCGTCATAACACGCGACTCTCTGGCGCACACTAGAGAAAATTACCGTATAGACAGAAGTAGAAACTCGCGGGCAATCGGGGGAACGTGGAGGCATAAAGTCAAGGGAGAAGCCCATAGAGAGTTGTAAAGTTGCTCCTGCTGCGAGCTCATGGACAGCTCCATACTCACGATCTCCGGCTCTGCCAGTTTCGGAAGGGAATGATTCAGATTCCTCTTGGCACAGCTACTAGAAGATTCACGTCTGTCAGACAGGTTGCTCACGTCATCAAACTTAGTTTGAGTCGGTTTGAGTCTGCGCGTCAGGAACGGAAGTGCTCAAAAATCGCTAAAAATGGGCTTCAACTGTCTCAACTGAGTTCCAATGAGATGGCTCTGTCCATTTCTTATACTGTCTATGCCTGCGAGGTCTCAGTGGTTCAGGAAGCCTCATCTTGCCATCACTAATGGTGACTGTTATCAAAGTAGAACATACAAGGTGAAATGGAGCAAACAATGTTTTAATACATGTGCATATCCCTTTGTCTTACCGGTTTCTGGAAATGCCTATAGGAGGGGCAGCGAACAGGAAATCAACTATATATCATTCTGAAGGGGCGGAGTTGGTCTATTAAGAGAATTTAGACATAAAACTCATGAATGTTTGAGTGTGAAGGTTTACTAAATGATCATGTAACTGCTTATAGATAGACATTGTCAATGTATATTTGGTAAGCTGGACAATGCTTTGTGAACTATGAAAGATATAGTTAATAACTGATGAAGATTTCTGATTGGTCTGTTTGAAAATGAAGGAGGAGATTTAAAATTATAAAAGAACAGGGCTGCGTTCAGCGCCGACAAAACGTTGCAGAACGTTTTTTAAACAGAAACGGTGATGCGTTGAACGCACTGTTGTGATGACGCAAGAGTTGCAACTACGGCAGCGGAGAAGGCTTTTTGTGTTCTTTGTGAAGAATTTTCGGAGCCTGATGAAGTCGGTATAAATATGTTTAATACTACAAAATATGCCCGATGTTACAGTTACTGCACTTGCCGCCCAGAACACAAGAGAACATCCCAAGTGAAGGGATTTGTGGAAACTGAAATGCAAGCACATCTTACCTAATAAAGACTAAAACACATCTATTTAGCCTCACATTCTTGTTGTTCATAATGTTTTATTAATACCCTGTATTTTCTTTCTCATTTTTAGGAAAAGCACTTTACATGCATTGTTTATTTCTATACCAAATGTCACACACTTGCAATGAAGCTAAAAATATTAACAACTACATCATTATGTTGATATCCTATATTTTTACAATAATACTTATGACAAACATGTCTTCTGATATCCTTAGTTGTTGCGTATCGAACACATTTGTAAATTACTTCCATTGTGCGAGTTCTCTTTAATACCGTGTGCTTTATATACATGTTGCTGCTGATTGGACTGCAGTTCTGACACGCCCACCAAACAAGAGAAAACGCATCTCAAACCCCGTTGCACACCGGTGCACGCCGTTTCCAGGAAACATGACGTTCAACCTGGAAACCGTAGCAAAACGTTGCGCACCGTTGTGATCTTGAACATGCCCCAGATGAAATGTTTGGAGGGAAAAAAAGGGCTGTTTGGTTGGATCAGTAGCCAACTGTGTAACTTACACTTTCAATGAGCTTGTTTTAGTTCTTTTTGTTTTGTTTTGTTTTGTTTTGTGTTTTGTTTTTCTTTGGGATGAGTTGTACTCTGAACAAATTATTTTGTTAATTTGTTTTCCTGCTGAATTTCTGAGTAACTTGGATTTACAAAGGACATTTTGCTTGGACTGTGTTGCACTTTTTTTTTGGAATTTGTGGCACCCTGAAATTAAATGATAATTTTCCATGGACATTTTTGAAGTTTTTCCATTTTTTGCTGCTTGTTTAGCCAACACACTGACCGTCCTCACAACACACCTGATCAACCTCCTCTTGGCATTTTCTTGTAAATTGTATCTATTGTATCTAATAAATACAATACAATATAATATTTATTTATAAAGCACATTTGAAAACAACCACGTCTGACCAAAGTGCTGGACAGAACAGAATAAAATAAAAATAAAAACAAAAATAAAACAACCAATAAAGGAACACACAACATTAGATAAACAATAATCGTACCTAAATCAAGGAGTATTAAAAGTCAAAGAGAATAAATAAGTCTTTAAAGAATTTCTGAAGGTGGAAACAGAGCGATAATCTAATGTAGAGAGATACACTGGTCCAAAGCTTTGGGCCTGCAGTCGCAAAAGCACGATCGCCTAATTTTTAAGACTAGATGTAAACACAATGAGCCGACAGTGATTACTAAATCTCAGAGCTCTAAGGAGTGTATAAAAGTGCTTTATAAACTCACATTTAAAGCAGTCAGAAAGAAATAGATGTTATAAAGCCAAGGGTCAAGAGCCCAACTAAAGCAAACACTGATCTCCATCATGGTGACTAAAACCTTTATTATTCTCAATATAAAGAAATTATCTTAAACTGGTTTCACACTCAGTGTGGCTGGAAGTCAGTTGTAGTTCTTGTGTTTCTCTTTTTTCTATTCTTGTTTCTCTGTCCTTCAGTGATTCTTCTTATCAGGTGTTCATCAGTGTCTGAATTCACTCACTTCTTTTCATTCACTCTCACAAGTGCACTATATTAGAGAGCTAATGTAGGGAATAGTGAATGAGGGTATAGGGTGTGATTTGGCGAACAGCCTCTGAGTGTTGACTTTGAGCGCTGTTAACTCACAGTATATTCCTGTAGGCTATTTTCTAGAAAACGACAAAAATTACTGTTTTCTATGGTATATTACTGTTTTAATGGAAAATGGTATGGTACTGTAAGAATTTGCCCATTTTTACAGCAAGGTTTAACAGTGTACAGATGGTAAAAAATTAGCTCTCATTTATTTTTTTCAATCTATCTGAAATACTATTAAACCTATGTTGTTGTTTTTTTTAATTTTGTGACTTTTTCTCATTTAGGGCCATGAACATGCATGCAAAGTTTCAACATGCTGATGTGTTGTGAAATGTGCATACAGAAATTGTATACGATATTGCTGTTCGTGGGTAAATTTGACCCTCATAGGCAACTATTCAAAAGCAACAACATACCCAAAACACAGAACACTTCTTTCTGTCACTGTTGTGTCAGAGCTCTTTAACTCTAGTCCTGAAGTGTCTTTGCATTCAAAGATTGTGAAAATAAAAAGTTGTTTTACCTGTCTGTACCAATTTTTGAGCATAGACTTGAAAATGACTTTTCCAACTTAAATTGTTAAGAATCTTGAATACCTCAGTGCACAGACTGAAGTTTAATATCTTTTTAAAGGGAACACTTGACAGATTATTGTAGAAGTTAAAAAAAAGTTGGAAAAGTAAAGTTGGAAAAAGTTAAAGAAGTTTAAGCTTATGAAAATGTAAAATATATAAAATATATATTTTACAAAACATGTCTGTGCTAAATTTCAGGTTGATATCTCAAAAAAATAACTTGCAGTAAGATTAGTTTGTGCGCAGTACCAAACTTTTCCGCTAGATGACACCCAGACTCCACAGGTGACCATATAAGGACTCTTCGATTTCCATTTATGGTTTGAGTGAATTGAACCATTAATTTCCATGCTTTGTAAGAAGTATAGTTTGTGCAGTAATGGTAATATTTGGTTTGAATTCAATCTTTAAAACATATTTTAAAAAAACATACGGAAAGAATCAGAGCGTGTGTTACAGATGAATACACAAATGAAGAATTTATCTCTATTTATCTATTGCTCTGTCATTTCTTTTTAAATAAATCAACAAATATGAAAATTAGAGTCTGAAAGCATACAAATGCTATATTGTTTGTCAATACTACTTTAGGTTTAGACTAATATTATAAATTGTTATAAATTCTTTGTAATGTGTGAAAAGTATTTAAATTAAAAGTTAATTGTTTGTATGTTTGATTGTATACAATTTGTGGGGAATTGTATTGAATCCGATTTGGGTCATTTTGACCCGGACCATACAGGCTGCAACCAGAAATCGAACAGTGCATGAGGGTTAATAAGAGAAGCTTTCAAAATGAATAGGAGAGATCTATAAGCATACAAAATGTTTGCATATATGTTTAAATAAACTTATTATTACAAATAGTGATACATATGGTCTTAGATGGTGTCAAAGAGTATGTATAGAAAGTAAAAGATCGAGGAATCTTTGGCCAG
Source organism: Rhinichthys klamathensis goyatoka (assembly GCF_029890125.1). Taxonomy (NCBI): domain Eukaryota; kingdom Metazoa; phylum Chordata; class Actinopteri; order Cypriniformes; family Leuciscidae; genus Rhinichthys; species Rhinichthys klamathensis. Next base: position 109,109 of record NW_026607320.1, read on the forward strand.
AAAAGTGTTCACTTGGTCAAATAAGGACTGTAGCTGAAGTGACATCAAAAACAGGCAATGTAAAGAAACTTCATGATCGATGACTCCATGACCACAAATATGTTCAATAGGTCAAATATGGACTAAGTATGCCTGTGGACTTCTGTCTGGCTGATGAAACATCAGAAGGAGTCAATTAGTATTCATAGTAAATTATTGTTCAGGGACTCTTCGGCCAGAAATATGTTCAATGGGTCACAATAATGGACCACTGTCTGACTCATGTAACATCATAAGCAGGCAAAGAGTATGTAAAGAAAGTTCATGATCAAGGACTCCCTGACCACAAATATGTTCAGTAGGTCAAAAATGGTCTTCTGAAGGGCTGATATAACATCAGAGAGGACTGTGTTATATCACAACATGAGGACTCTTGGGCCAGAAATATATTCAGTTGGTCAAATATGGACTTCTGTATGGGTTATATAACATCAGAAGGAGTCTTTAAGTATGTGCAGTAAGTTAAAGTTTGAGGAGTCTTTGGTTAAGCAATGTGTTCAATATGTTAAATATGGACTACTGATCACGTAACATCTGAAGGATTGATTGAGTAGTTATAGAAATTTCAAGATAGTGGACTCTTTGGCCAGAAATGTGTTCAAAGGGTCAATTGGGACTACACTCTGCCTGTTGTACCATCAGAAGGAGTTAATATTTGAAGAGTCTGGGCCAGCAACATGTTCTATAGGTCAGATGTCGACTACTGTCAGGCTTATGTAACATTAGAAGTTGTCGATGTATATTTTTAGTATGTTAGTATTCCAGGGGTCTATTGACAGAAATATATTCAGTAGTTCAAGTTTGGACAATGTAACATTAAAATAAGTCTTTTAGAATGCACAAGTTCTTTCTGATTTGTCATCAGAAGAAGTCTATGAGAATATATATTGTTACCCTTTGATGACTTTTGGGCCAGAAATGTGAAACATAGACTACTGTCTGGCTGATGTTAGTTGATTTCCCAGGGCTCTTTGGACAGAAATATGCTTAATTCCGTTGTGCACTAAAGAGACAACACGTGTTGGAATGAAGCATACCAGAATTAACTTGAGTTAAAGAACAAGTGTGACTCCCAAATGAGGAGCACCAGAGGGTTAAAGAAATAACTTTGTTGTTGCATTGCATGCAAGAGCTTTTTGTGCATTCAAGAATAACATATGTTGCACACAAGAACTAATCTAACTAATCTATCCAATGATCTAACGTTGTGCAATCGTTGTGCAATCTAACTAATCCAACGATCTAACGTTGTGCAATGAAGAATAACATATAAGCCATGCACTTGTTGCATTGAAAGTCATACAAGTTGTGCAATAAAGAATAACATGTATACGCTATACACTGGCAATTCATACAAGAACTAGCTCATTCTGTTGTGCAACGAGGAGATAAGATTTTTGCATTGCATTGCACACACGTTCTAACTTTGTGCAATGGAGAATAACATAGGCTATGAACTTGTTGCATTGCAATGCATACAAAGAACTGACTTGTTACGTTGTGCAACGAGATAACAACATTTGTGCTTTGTTGAATTGCATGAAATATCAAACTTATACCTTTGTGCATTGAAAAGACGGTAATAACATGTGAATTAGCATTGCATTGCATACATCTAACTTGTGCAGCGAACAGGTAACATGTGCTTGTTGCAGTGCATTGCACAAGCGATCTAACTTTGTGCAATAAAGAATAACATATAAGCTATGCACTTGTTGCATTGCAATTCATACAAAAATCTCATACCGTTGTGCAACGAGGAGACAACATTTGAGCATTGCATTGCACACGCGATCTAACGTTGTGCAATGAAATAACATATAAGTTATGCACTTAAATTGCATAAAATATCAAACTCATAACTTTGTGCATTGAAAAGAAAGCAATAATATATGTGCATTTGCATTGCATACAACTAGTGCGGCGAAGAGATAACGTGTGCTTTTGCATTGCATTGCACAAACGATCTAACGTTGTGCAATGAAGAATAATATATAAGCTATGCACTTGTTGCATTGCAATTCATACAACTAACTCATTCTGTTGTGCAACGATTTGTGCATTGCATTGCACACACGATCTAACGTTGTGCAATGAATAAAATGTTGCGTTGCAATGCATACAGATAACTATCTCATTACGTTGTGCAACATTTGTGCTCTGTTGCATTGCATAAAATATCTAACTTATAAATGCATTGAAAAGATAGCAATAACGTGCATTCGCATCGCATTGCATTGCAAGAGATAACATATGTACTGTTGCATTGCACACACAATCTAACGTTGTTAAATGAAGAATAACATATATCTTATTCTTCATTGCACAAAGTTAGATCGTGTGTGCAATGATATGCACAAATGTTATCTCCTCGTTGCACAACAGAATGGGTTAGTTCTTGAATGAATTGTATTGCAATAAGTGCATAGCTCATATGTTATTCTTCATTGCACAACGTTAGATCGTGTGTGCAATGCAATGGAAAAGCACACGTTATCTCTTCGCCGCACTAGTTGTATGCAATGCAATGCGAATGCACATATATTACTGCTGTCTTTTCAATGCACAAAGTTATGAGTTTGATATTTTATGCAATTCAAGTGCATAACTTATAAAGTGAGATTTCATTGCACAACCTTAGATGGAACGAAGAGGTAACATTTGCATTGCATTGCACACACGATATACTAACGTTATGCAATGTAGAATAACACATAAAAGCTATGAAGTTGTTGCATTGCAATGCATACAAAGAACTAACTCATTCCGTTGTGCAACGAGGAGATAACATTTGTGCTCTGTTACATTGCATAAAATATCTAAATAACTTAGATGCATCGCATTGCACAAATAACTTTCGCATGGCATTGCACACAAACAACTAACTTGTGCAAAATAGATAACATATGCACATTGCATTGCACACACGATCTAACGTTGTGCAATAAAGAATAACATATAAGCTATGAAGTTGTTGCATTTGCAATGCATACAAAGAACTAACTCATTCCGTTGTGCAACGAGATAACATTTGTGCTCTGTTACATTGCATAAAATATCTAAAAAAACTTTGTGCATTGCATTGCACACACGATCTAACGTTGTGCAATGAAGAATAACATATAAACTATGGACTTGTTACACTGCAATGCATACAAACAACTATCTCATTCCGTTGTGCAATGAAGAGATAACATTTCTGCTCTGTTGCATGCATAAAATATCTAACATAATTTTGTGCATTGAAAAGATAGCAATAACATATGTGCATTCCCATTGCATTGCATACAAACAACTAACTTGTGCAACGAAGAGATAACATATGCGTATTGCACACTCGATCTACGTTGTGCAATGTAGAATAACACATAAGCTATGAAGTTGTTGTATTGCAATGCATACAAAGAACTCATTCCGTTGTGCAATGAGGAGATAAAACATTTGTGCTCTGTTGCATTGCATAAAATATCTAACATTACTCTGTGCATTGAAAAGACAGCAATAAAATGTGCATTTGTACTGCATTGCAACAACTAACTTGTGCAACGAAGTAACATATGTGCAGTTGCATTGTATTGCACACACGATCTAACGTTGTGCAGTGAAGAATAACATATAGGCTATGCACTTGATGCATTGCAATTCATACAAAAACAAAATCATTCTGTTGTGCAAACGAGGAGATAACATGGCATTGCATTGCACAACGTTAGATTGTGTGTGCAATGCAATGCAAAAATGTTATCTCCTCGTTTCATATGTTCATATATTCGCATTGCATTGCATGCAACAACTAACTTGTGCAATGAAGAGATAACTTATTTGCAGTTGCATTGCGCACACGATCTCACGTTGTGCAATAAAGAATAACATATAAGCTATGCACTTGTTGCATTGCAAGTCATACAAGAACTATCATACCGTTGTGGAGATAACATCTGTGCATTGCATTGCACACACGCTCTAACGTTGTAATGAAATATAACATATAAGCTATGTTGCATTGCAATACATACAAGAATAACTAATTGCGCTGTGCAATAAAGAGATAACATTTGTCCTCTGTTGAATTGCTTAAAATATTTAACTTATACCTTTGTGCATTGAAAAGACAGCAACAACATGTGCATTCGCATTGCATGCATACAACTAAGAAGCAGCGAAGAAATAACATATATGTTATTCTTCATTGCACAAAGTTAGATCGTGTGTGCAATGCACATATGTTATCTCCTCGTTGCACAACAGAATGAGTTAGTTCTTGTATGAATTACAATGCAACAAGTGCATAGCTTATGTTATTCATTGGACAACGTTAGATCGTGTGTGCAATGCAATGCAAAAGCACATATAATTATTGCTGTCTTTCAATGCACAAAGTTATAAGTTTGATATTTTATGCAATTCAAGTGCATAACCTATATGTGATATTTCATTGCACAACGTTAGATCGTGTGTGCAATGCAATGCACAAATGTTATCTCCTCGTTACACAACGGTATGAGATAGTTCTTGTATGATTTGCAACAAGTGCATAGCTTAAGGCCTATATGTTATTCTTCATTGCACAACGTTAGATTAGAACAGAATGAGTTAGTTCTTGTATGAATTGCAATGCATCAAGTACATAGCGTATCAATTACATAGCGTATATGTTATTCTTTATTGCACAACGGAATGAGATAGTTCTTTGCATTGCACACAAGACCAAACTTTGTGCATTGAAAAGACAGCAATAACATATGTGCATATTGCATTGCACAACGTTAGATCGTCATTCCGTTGTGCATTGTAGAGATAACATTTCTGCTCTGTTGCATTGCATAAAATATCTAACTTATAACGTTGTGCATCGAAAAGATAGCAATAACATACCGGTATATGCATTCGCATTGCATACAAACAACTAACTTGTGCAACTAAGAGATAACATATGTGCAGTTGCATTGCATTGCACACATGATCTACTAACGTTATGCAATGTAGAATAACACATAAAAGCTATGAAGTTGTTGCATTGCAATGCATACAAAGAACTAACTCATTCCGTTGTGCGACGAGGAGATAACATGTGTGCATTACATTGCACTCACGAACGTTGTGCAATGAAATATCACATATGAGTTATGCACGTTGCATTGAAATGCATAAAAGTACTAACTCATTCCGTTGTGCAATAAAAGGATAACATTTGTGCTTTGTTGAATTGCATAAAATATCAACCTTATAACTTTGTGCATTGAAAAGACAGCAATAACATATGTGCATTCGCATTGCATTGCATACAACTAACTTTTTCTGGCCAAAGTGTATTTGATTTTTAACTTTCTTATTGACCCGTTCTGTTGGTAAATCAGCAATAGAGTAGTCCATATTTGTCCAGCAGAACATGTTTTTAGCCCAAAGGGCCTCCTGGAAATAAAGTAAGGAGAAAATTAGTAAGTATAAGTTAATTGCACACACGATCAAACGTTGTTGCATTGCAATGCATATATCAAATGCTGTTAATAGAAGAATAACATATAAGCTATGCACTTGTTGCATTTGCAATGCATACAATAACTAACTCATTCCGATGTACATTACAGAGATGACATTTTTGCTGATGCATTGCATTGCATAAAAGATCTAACTTATTCCTCTGTGCAATTTGAAAACACATATGTGCTTTTGCTTTGCATTGCATACTACAACTAACTTATTTAGGGAAATCAATGCATTAGCCTTCTGCAATACAAAAAATCTCATTCGTGGTTGCATTGCATTGCACACACGATCTAACCTTGTGCATTGAAGAATAACATAGAACATACAAAAACTAACTTATTCAGGTGTGTATTAAAGGGAAATCACGATTTGAATCCTACCTCATTCCGTTGTGCAACAAAAAGATAACATATGAGCAGTTGCATTGCATTGCATACTACAACTAACTTATTAAATTGTATGTTGAAGGGAAATCATTGCATTAGCTTTTTGTATTTCAAAAAAACTTTTTCGTGGTTGCATTGCATTGCACACACAATGTAACGTTGTGCATTAAAGAATAACTACCTTATTCCGTTGCGCAACTAAGAGAACGTTGCATTACATTGCACACACGATCTACCGTTGGGCATTAAATATAAAACTATAAGCTATGCGCTTGCTGCATTGCAATGCATTAAAAAAACTCATTACATTGTACGTTGAAGAGATAACATTGCATTGCATTGCATAAAAGATCTAACTTCAAACGCGTATGTTCGGATGTTCATCACCTTAACTCATTTTAATGTTTATTGGAGAGATTACATGTGCATGTTGCATTGCATTACAATATTTAACTTTGAAGAATGCAAAAGGGAATAAGTTAGTTCTTGTATTCAACAAAATAAGGAACATTCTAGAAAAACTCATAGACTCCTTCTGATGTTCAACAGCCGGATAGTGGTCCATGTTTGACATATTAAACAAATTTCTAGACAAAGAGTCCTTAATCTTGAACTTTCCATACATACTCATAGACTCTTTCTGATGTTTCATCAGTAGTTCAAATGTGGATTTTTGTACAATATTGCCAGAGAATCCTTGAACTTGTTCTTTCTATGCATACTCATTGACTCCTCCTGATGTTTCATCAGCCAGACAGTGGTCCATATTTGACCTACTTAACCTATTCAACCGTAGATTAGACCATATTTGAAATTATGAAAACTTTTCTGGACTAAGAGTCCTTAATCTTGAACTTTCTATACATACTCATAAACTCCTGATGTTTCATCAGTAGTTCAAATGTGGCTTTTTGTACATATTGCCTTTTTCTTCAGCCAGACAGTGGTCCATGTTTGACCTACTTAACATATTTCTGGCCAAAGTCTTTTAAAAGGCTAACTTACTATGCATACTCATAGACTTCTTTTGATGTTACTTCAACCATAGATTAGACCATATTTGACCTTATGAAAACATTTCTGCACTAAGAGTCCTTAATCTTGAACTTTCTATTCATACTCATAGACTCCTTCTGATGTTTCATCAGCAAGACAGTGGTCCATATTTGACCTACTTAACGTATTTCTGGCCAAAGAGTCTTTGAACTTGAACTATATATAAATTCTCATTGACTCCTTCGGATGTTTCTTCAGCAGGAGAGTGGTCCCTATTTGACCTACTTAACATATTTCTGGCCAAAGTCTTTTAAAAGGCTAACATACTACATGCAAACTCATAGACTTCTTTTGATGTTACTTCAACCGTAGATTAGACCATTTTTGATTTTATGAACACATTTCTGGACTAAGAGTCCTTAATCTTGAACTTTCTATATATACTCATAGACACCTTTCTGATGATTCATCAGCCACACAGTGGTCCATATTTGACCTACTTTACATATTTCTGGCCAGAGTCTTTTCAAAGGCTAACTTACTATGCATACTCATAGACTTCTTTTGACGTTACTTCAACCATAGATTCGACTATATTTGACCTTATGAACACATTTCTGGACTAATAGTCCTTAATCTTGAACTTTCTATACATACTCATAAACTCTTGATGTTTCATCAGCAGTTCAAATGTGGCTTTTTGTACATATTTCCAGAGAATCCTTGAACTTGATCATTCTATACATACTCATTGACTCCTTCTGATGTTGCATCAGCAAGACAGTGATATTTGACCTACTTAACATATTTCTGTCCAAAGAGTCATTGAACTTGAACTTTCCATAAATACTCATTGACTCCTTCTGATGTTTCTTCAGCCAGACAGTAGTCCATGTTTGACCTATTTAACATATTTTTGTCCAAAGAGTCATTGAACTTGAACTTTCCATAAATACTAATTGACTCTTTCTGATGTTTCTTCAGCCAGACAGTTGTCCATGTTACTTCAACCATAGATTAGACCATATTTGACCGTATGAACACATTTCTGGACTAAGAGTCCTTAATCTTGAACTTTCTATACATATACACTCCTTCTGATGTTTCATTAGTATTTGAACAATGTGGCTTTTTGTACATATTGCCAGAGAATCCTTGAACTTGATCTTTCTATTCATACTTGACCATATTTCTGTCCAAAGAGTCTTTGAACTTGAACTTTCCATAAATACTCATTGACTCCTTCTGATGTTTCTTCAGCCAGACAGTGGTCCATATTTGACCCACTTAACATACAGTATTTCTGTCCAAAGAGTCATTGAACTTGAACTTTCCATAAATATTCATTGACTCCTTCTCATGTTTCTTCAACCAGACAGTAGTCCATGTTTGACCTACTTAACATATTTCTGTCCAAAGTCTTTTAAAAGGCTAACTTACTATGCAAACTCATAGACTTCTTTTGATGTTACTTCAACCATAGATTAGACCATATTTGACCTTATGAACACTTTTCTGGACTAAGAGTCCTTAATCTTGAACTTTCTATACATACTAAACTCTTGATGTTTCATCAGTAGTTCAAATGTGGCTTTTTGTACATATTGCCAGAGAATCCTTGAACTTGATCATTCTATTCATACTCATTGACTCCTGATGTTTCATCAGCAAGACAGTGGTCCATATTTGACCTACTTAACATATTTCTGGCCAAAGAGTCTTTGAACTTGAACTTTCTATACATACTCATTGACTCCTTCTGATGTTTCTTCAGCCAGACAGTGGTCCATGTTTGACCTACTTAACATATTTCTGGCCAAAGAGTCTTTGAACTTGGGGAGGGGTGGGGGCACTGGTCTTCTCATTTCTAACAATTGGAAATATTCAACTCTCTCTTCTCTATGCAATAACAACTCATTTGAATATAATGCTATTACACTTACAACTCCCATGAAGATCCATATTGTAGTTATTTATCGCCCCCCAGGTCAACTGGGAAGCTTTGTAGAAGAGCTGGATGTGTTGCTGTCCTCTTTCCCTCAGGATGGCATCCCACTTGTAGTCTTTGGCGATTTCAACATTCACCTAGCGAAGCCGTATGCAACAGACTTCATCTCTCTCCTAGCCTCTTTCGATCTCAAACGGCTCATCACCACCGGTACTCACAAGTCAGGCAACCAACTAGACCTGGTTTACACACGCAACTGTATCACAGACAACATTTTGGTGAAACCTCTCCAAGTTTCAGATCATTTCCTCATTACTTTCAATCTACAACTCACTGCCCATGCTCCACCAACCTCCCCACCATTTACTTTCAGACGAAACCTGCGCTCACTTTCTCCATCCCATCTTTCCTCTGCTGTGTCATCTTCTCTTCCCTCACCCTCACGTTTCTCATCTCTGGATGTGAATACTGCAACGGATACTTTATGCTCCATCCTAACCTCTTCTTTAGACAATATCTGCCCTCTCTCCTCTAGGCCAGCACGCACCACTCCCTCTAACCCCTGGTTATCTGAGGTTCTTCGTGAACACCGGACCAAGCTCAGGGCAGCGGAGAGGAAATGGCGCAAATCAAAAGACACATCTGACCTCAGTAGGTATCAATCTCTGCTCTCTGCCTTCTCTGTTGATGTTCACGCCGCAAAATCTTCATATTTCCACAACAAGATCAACAGCGCCTCTAACACACGTTCACTGTTCAAGACATTCAATTCTCTCCTCTGTCCACCTCCACCACCACCCACCTCCTCTTTAACTGCTGATGATTTTGCTAACTTCTTCACTAACAAAACTACAACTATCAGCAGTCAGTTCTCAGATTCACACACACAGGAACCCAGACTAACCTCTCCCACAGCCAATAACCTTCTCTCCTCCTTCACTCCACTAACCGAGGAAGAAGTATCTAAACTTCTCCTCTCCAGTCATCCTACCACCTGCCCTCTAGACCCCATCCCCTCACACCTTCTACAAGCCATCTCTCCCACACTTCTACCAGCTCTCACACACATTATCAACTCATCCCTCCACACTGGCATTTTCCCTACAGCATTTAAGCAGGCTCGGGTAACTCCTCTGCTTAAAAAATCAACATTAAACACATCACTTCTAGAGAACTACAGACCTGTCTCTCTCCTACCATTCATTGCGAAAACACTTGAACGAGTTGCTTTTAACCAAGTATCATCCTTCCTGTCTCTGAACAACCAGCTGGATGTCAACCAATCTGGCTTCAAGAAAGGACATTCAACTGAGACTGCATTGCTGTCAGTCACGGAAGCCCTGCGGATCGCAAAAGCTGCTTCCAAATCATCAGTTCTCATTCTACTGGACCTGTCTGCTGCCTTCGACACTGTGAATCATCAGATCCTCTTGTCCGCCCTCTCATCACTGGGCATCACTGGAACCTCCCTCAACTGGTTTGAGTCCTATCTCACAGGTAGGTCACATGGAGAGGTGAGGTATCCAAAGCACATCAACTGACCACAGGGGTTCCTCAGGGTTCAGTTCTCGGACCGCTCCTCTTCTCCATTTACACCACATCACTGGGACCCATCATACAGGCACATGGTTTCTCTTACCATTGCTATGCTGATGACACCCAGCTCTACCTCTCATTTCAACCAGATGATCCCACAGTAGCTGTACGGATCTCAAGCTGTCTGGTGGACATCTCGGCATGGATGAAGGAACATCTGCAGCTCAACCTGGCAAAGACTGAGCTTCTCGTCCTCCCTGCCAATCAGTCTCTACAGCACGACCTCACTATCCAGCTAGATTCTTCCTCAATCACCCCATTAACCCAGATAGCAATGAGTCGGCGGACCACCGTCGGTTCTCCGGCGGCAGTAGAAGCGTCAGAATGGCGACATCGCAAACACGTTGGACGGCGCACCGCCGGCGGCAGCCGCTTTTTAAAAGCGGCAGCCGCCTTCCTACCGCCTTCGTTAAGCGGCCGGCCCGCGGGCCAACCGCCGTTCCGCCGCCTTTATATTGAAGGCCGTCCTTCCGCGGCCCGCCGGAGGCAAACGCTATTTTCGAGCGCTCTGCCGCCGCTTATTCTGGCTATATATATATTTTTTATTTATTTATTTATAGCATGCAGTTTATCAAGAATAATGATTGCTCAAACCAGACAAATTTACAATTGGCATTTTTATTCTACATTTCAAAGTACAGTAACTGTCATTTAAACAAGATGTTTCAGATCACTGAAACATAACAGAAAAATAAATAAATCAATATACTAACATGCAGGTTTCCAATTCAATTTTGGTTAAACAGCCTTACAAGCAAATTACAACACTTACAATAAGTGTTCATATAAAAAGGACAGCTCTAGGGTAAAAAATTACCAGTAAACATTATGACAAGTAAAGAGGATATTTGATACCAAATAATGTGCAAGATACCAAATAAATAAAAGTATAACTACATTTACAAACCATTTATAACAATATGATAAGTGGTAGTAATTTATAGTAAAGCTCTGGAGTAGAATAGGCCATTATAACCCCAATGCTGACCTGTGGCACAAGGATTTACAAGCTTTATTTGAAAAAGACAAAAAGAAAGTAATTTCCACAGTGAGTGAGTGTAGTCTGACACTTCTGACTTCTTTAGGGGTCTTGATTCTACTGACTGCAAGATAAAGAAAGGATTCCAGTTGTCAGTGATTCTGGGGTGTCAGTAGTCAGTCTAGTTTTAAGTGGTCGGATGTGGGTCCCTCTCAGCTGTGCGGCGCCTTTTTCTGCCTTCACGGTCAGATGCTCCTTTCAGGTAACGCGTAACGTTAACCTGGACCGCCTCATCAGTGCATCCTGGGTTGCCGGGTCCTTCCGGATGGCTAATATAGAAAATACAGATCTGTCATTTAATTTGAATTGCATGAGGACAATAGGACATACACATCTACTTAAATCTAAAAAAAAATATCCAACTTACTTTGAACAATGGTCTTCAGGAACATGTCTCTAAAACATGCTTTATCCCCTACACCAAGCTGAAAATCCAAAAAAGTGTTACAAATTAAATAAATAAAAAATGTGAAAGGCTAAGGATTCAGACTGTAATATATGCAGTATACAATGTTAAATTTTACTTTATATCTAGGTCTACTACATGTACAGGTAGCCCCAGTGGGAATTAAACCTACAACCACAGGTGCTGTTTGCAAGTTGTACCTAATTGCTCAGTGCAAGCAAACGTCTTCAACATTGTTTGTTGAACTTGCTTCACCTGCTCTTGAAGTAAGATTTTACAATTCGTATTTTTATATGTAATATTGTAGTGTTTATTATAAATGATTTATCTGTGCACTTCATTATTCTTTTAAAATTCATGTAGCCTTATAATCTTTAATCAAATACGTTACCCTTCCCTCCCCCCTCGAAACGACTTCTCTTCTCTTCCGGTCATGTGCTATGGCGCAAGGGCGTGGCAACTCCCCTCAAACCGTGCTATGAGCAGAGATGGAGAACAGGAGCGCTAGAGTAAAACCCTGCCCTCCGTTCAATATACCGTTTCATTTTTAAATACGTCACAACACTGGAGAAAAGTCGTTTGTAACTTCCGGTTCATGCCGACTTCAAATAGAAGCAATAGTTTCCAAGACAAAAAAACTTCACAAATAACATCACTTACTTGTACTCAAACTCTTGGCTCTGTGAAGTGGAGTCTGGATTACTGGGGAGAAACCTGGTAGCGAGAAAGAGGAAACAGAAATTTGAAAATCTAACAAATGGTATAGTTTAGTGGCAGGATCACTAATCCAGCATAACAGCAATAGATTTTACATACCAGTTCAGCATTTTCCTGGTTTTCTGGAATCGATGCATCTTTCTAGAGTTTTTTTTCTTGAGACTTACAAGATTCTAGAGTAGGGAATAATGAATATAAGAGTCAGTTATCCACAATAAACAGAAAATAAATTACACAGATGAAATACAGGAAAATCAAATACACAAGTCAGACCCATTTACCTGCTCCTTCATGAACTTAAAATGATGTTTCTCCCAGGTGCTGTGTGGAGGTGTGCAGAGGATGGCTAAATTGTTGCCTTCGTCTTTTTGCTGAGGTTAAATGGGGGCCAATGGCACATGCTCTCGCTGAGCCACTCTTGCGGAACCACTGCAAATGGCAGATCCTCCTCGTTGATAAACTGAACAATGTGAACCATCTAAAATAGAAGAACATTTTGCATAAAGTATACTTTTTGATTAATTTCCAGGCAAAATCAATAACATTAAAATGCTCACCCCTTCAAAAAACGAGTCATTTTCACAAGTGGATCAACAGAAAACCATGTTCAGAAAAACACAATCATATACATATACACACATATATACATACACACATATATATATACATATATATATATACACACACACACACATAGTTATTTTTGTAAGAAAACACCAAAAGTTAAACTTTCTAGATGTAAAGCTTTCTTTCTAGATGTAAAGCTTTGGCGATCTACTGTAGCTAGATACATTTCAACATGTCGAACATGCTTGAATTCAGTGAGTAAAAAAGGCGAAGCAGCATGTGTTAGCTAACACTGTAAGTTAAACTAGACTAGCAGCATGGTTGTCGAATCAAACAAAACATCATTATGTTTAGTTAGAAAACAACACAAGTTATACTGATCAGTCTTTCTTGTTGTAAAGATTTTGCTAACGTTACCATTCCCACGTGGGCGGGAGAATTGTCCTTCAGGATTTAGTTACGTAAGTTAGTTAATTATTCGACTGACCAATACTATCTTAAACCACATACTGTAGTACTCACACTTGCATAAACATACGTAAATATAGTTAAAAGAAGAAAAGAAAAAACTAACGCCAGGAAGAAACTAAGTAACGTTAGCCTAACTAACATTAGCTATGTCAGAAACATGACGCAAACTTTGTAAACAGGCTAACTTACTAGCTTGACTAGTAAGGCAAGAACATATTTGAAAAAGATGAACTAAAAATGTAAAAAATGAACATAATATTGCGTTACACAAAAAGGAAAAATGTACTTACTTTAAAGATCGTAGTCAATGACTAGATAGGATATCCTCTCCAAATACTGAAATCGTGTGATATGGCGTTATTATCCTGTCCAATGTCGAGAGCGCATTATTGTAGCGCGAAAGTACATTAATATTATGCGCGAGCGTGAATCTCTCTGCTCGCGCGCGGAATATGATGTGCCGAGCGTGAATCCCTCTGCTCGCGCGCGGAATATGATATGCACAGCGCGAATCTCTCTGCTTGCGCGCGGGAACTGGGCGCGCGCTCTCAGATACACTTCTCTTGTAAGAATTCTCTCTCTGGGCTGAGTGAGCTCGCTGCCTCGCTCAGAGAATATGCCTGCACTTAAAACGTGTTCAGTGCAATCGCGAATTGCTCCTCTTCCCCAGCTAACAATTTTAGGTTATAAGAACGTTTTCATAACGTTCCCATTAAGTTATAAAAACGTTATTTCTGAATGTTCTAGGGAATTTCAAAAAGTCCAGTTTTTTAGACGTTGTATTAACGTTATATCTTGGTTATAAGACCGTTCAATTCTCCCGTTATGTAAACGTTGTATTAATGTTTTTTCCTGGTTATAATAACGTTAGAACGTTCAATTCTCCCTTTATATAAACGTTGTATTAACGTTCTTGCTTGGTTATAAGAAGTTATTCAAACGTTCAATTCTCCCATTATATAAACGTTCTCTTAATGTTTTTCTAAGATAATGAAAAACGTTTCATTCATAACAAGGTAGCCTATATAATAGGCCTATATGAAGAACCTAAAACAAGAACTTTCAGATTTTAAAATTAAGACAAAAATAAATAAAAAAGACCCATGAATCATGTCTATAATATGTGTAATGTAGTCCACTGAAGTCGAGTTGAATTGAACCCAAGTAGGCCTATAGTTTATTCCAATAAACCGATTTGGGTTGAAGTGACCATATGAAATTAACATAAACATAAACTTGGAAATTGTTGTAAAAATGAGCTATATAAATTAAATTAACTTTAACTTGTGGATGTCATTGGTTGTTTTTAGTCATAATCCTTGTCCTTGTGTTCCCATTGTCTCTTGTCTAGCTTTGTTCCCTGTACCATTGTTGGTGATTCTATGTTTAGTCCAAGTTTATGTTCATGTTAATTTCATATGGTCACTTCAACCTAAATCGGTTTACTGGAATAAACTATAGGCCTACTTGGGTTCAATTCAACTCGACTTCAGTGGAGTAGGCTACATTACACATATTATAGACATGATTCATGGGTCTTTTTTTTTATTTTATTTTAGGTTCTTCATATAGGCTAGGCCTATTATATAGGCTACCTTGTTATATAAAAAACATTAAGAAAGGTTTTAATAATTATTAAAACATTTCTTAATGTTTTTTTTTATTGAATGAAACGTTTTTCATTATCTTAGAAAAACATTAAGAGAAGGTTTATATAATGGGAGAATTGAACGTTTGAATAACGTTCTTATAACCAAACAAGAACGTTAATACAACGTTTATATAAAGGGAGAATTGAACGTTCTAACGTTATTATAACCAGGAAATAACATTAATACAACGTTTACATAACGGGAGAATTGAACTTTTTTTATAACCAAGAAATAACGTTAATACAACGTCTAAAAAACTGGACTTTTTGAAATTCCCTAGAACATTCAGAAATAAGGTTTTTATAACTTAATGGGAACGTTATGAAAACGTTCTTATAACCTAAAATTGTTAGCTGGGGAAGAGGAGCAATTCGCGATTGCACTGAACACGTTTTAAGTGCAGGCATATTCTCTGAGCGAGGCAGCGAGCTCACTCAGCCCAGAGAGAGAATTCTTACAAGAGAAGTGTATCTGAGAGCGCGCGCCCAGTTCCCGCGCGCGAGCAGAGAGATTCGCGCTGTGCATATCATATTCCGCGCGCGAGCAGAGGGATTCACGCTCGGCACATCATATTCCGCGCGCGAGCAGAGAGATTCACGCTCGCGCATAATATTAATGTACTTTCGCGCTACAATAATGCGCTCTCGACATTGGACAGGATAATAACGCCATATGTGACGAGTGGCCACTGTTGTGTTGGTAAATCTGCTTCCGTTTTTTAGGTACTGCCCCTCTCGGCCGGTGGAGGTACTTCTCTGTTTGTGCTTTAATACTTTCTTAAACATTTGTACAGATTGCAAAACTCGCTATTGCAAATGAATCCCTTATACCTGTAAAAGGTAAAATAAATAAAAAAATCGAACTTGTAAAAAAATGAAAGACATAAACGAAATTTCCTGGGGTGACAGAGAGACAAAATATTTATAAATATTTCACTTTATCTTTCAGGTCAAAACAGGGATTTTCATGTTTATTATAAATATTACCATGGTTGCAAATTAATAAAAAAAATCTAAAGCATACCCAAGCTTTTGGCCAAGTTGCAGATGTCTTTCACTGTTCACTGATTTCAGGCATTGGTTAAAAGTCTAACTTCATCAATTTATTCTGCTAAATTGTTCATACCATGAATGAAATATTTATTTTAAAACCTAATCAGAATCAGAAAGATATTTATTGCCAAGTAAGTTTTACAAAAGGAATTCTTTTTGGACTATTTGTGCATCTCACTTGTGCATAAATCAAAGAAATGAATTGTCACCTTAAGTGAATAAAATAATTCTATATATTTTACATAGGCCTATCACTGAATCGCTTCAGAGTTTCAACGTAATTTAAATGTATTTTCCTAAACCTTATCATGGAATCAGACTGAGTCAAATCTGTTATAAACCCTATAATGACTTTGGTACCTAAAAATTTGATATAATTCACATAATAATTATAATCGCTTTAAATGTGAAAGTTAAAATGCTGTCAGTTCCACTCATGCCAATGACATGGCTGGTCGATTTCAAAGCGGCTTGCCGCCAGCCGGCCGCGGTTCATTTAGACGGCGGCAACCGCCAGAGAGAATGAAGTCGGCGGCCCGGCGGCTGTTCGCCGGCGGCATCTCGCAAGAAATGGGAGTGACGTATTCGGCGGCAAACGTTTCTTCTCCGCCAGCGGGCCGCACCTATAGCCGACAGTTTGGGGCCGGCGGCAAAAAGAAGCCGTGCCGATATTTTTTGCTATCTGGGTAAGGTCGGTCAGAAATCTTGGAGTAATCTTTGATGATCAGCTGACCTTCACAGACCACAGCTCGATCATGCAGGTTTGCTATGCACAACATCAGGAAATCAGGCCTTTCCTAACTGAGCATGCAACACAACTTCTCGTCCAGGCCCTGGTCATTTCTAGGCTTGATTACTGCAATGCTCTTCTGGCTGGACTTCCATCATGTGCAACTAAACCTCTACAAATGATCCAGAATGCTGCAGCTCGTCTGGTCTTCAACGAGCCCAAAAGGGCCCACGTCACTCCTCTGTTCATCTCTCTGCACTGGCTACCACTCGCTGCTCGCATCAAGTTCAAGGCTTTGACGCTTGCTTACAGATTGACCACAGGTTCAGCTCCCTCCTACTTCCACTCACTACTACAAGTCTACATCCCTACCAGAAGCCTACGATCGGTCAATGAGCGACGGCTCGTGGTACCATCACAGCGGGGCACAAAATCACTTTCCAGAACATTCTCATTCACGGTTCCATGCTGGTGGAATGATCTCCCCACCCTCATCCGGAATGCAGAATCCCTGACAGCATTCAAAAGACAACTGAAAACTCATCTCTTCCGGGAGCACTTAACATAACATAAACATTTTTTTTTTTTTAAATCCTTTCCTCTAAATCCTCGCTTGCCTGGCTTATGCTACTCCGAGCTATGTCTGAACTTTGTATTTTGAGCACTTCTTGCGTTGTTTTTGCCTCTTCACAATGACTCGCGTGGTTTAGTCCTCAGTTGTAAGTCACTTTGGATAAAAGCGTCTGCCAAATGACTAAATGTAAATGTAAACTTGAACTTTCTATACATACTCATAGACTCGTTCTGATGTTTAATCAGTAGTTCAAATGTGGCTTTTTGTACATATTGCCAGAGAATCCTTGAACTTGATCTTTCTATACATACTCATAGACTCCTTATGTTTCATCAGCCAGACAGTGATCCATATTACCTACTTAACATATTTCTGGCCAAAGTCTTTTCAAAGGCTAACTTACTATGCATACTCATAGACTCCTTCTAATGTTTCATCAGCAAGACAGTGGTCCATATTTGACCTACTTAACATATTTCTGTCCAAAGAGTCATTGAACTTGAACTTTCCATAAATACTCATTGACTCCTTCTGATGTTTCTTCAGCCAGACAGTAGTCCATGTTTGACCTACTTAACATATTTCTGGCCAAAGTCTTTTCAAAGGCTAACTTACTATGCATACTCATAGACTTCTTTTGATGTTACTTCAACCATAGATTAGACCATATTTGACCTTATGAACACTTTTCTGGACTAAGAGTTCTTAATCTTGAACTTTCTATACATACTCATAGACTCCTTCTGATGTTTCATCAGCAAGACAGTGGTCCATATTTGACCTACTTAAAATATTTCTGTCCAAAGAGTCTTTGAACTTGAACTTTCCATAAATACTCATTGACTCCTTCTGATGTTTCTTCAGCCAGACAGTGGTCCATATTTGACCTACTTAACATATTTCTGGCCAAAGAGTCTTTGAACTTGAACTTTCTATACATACTCATTGACTCTTTCTGATGTTTCTTCAGCCAGACAATTGTCCATGTTACTTCAACCATAGATTAGACCATATTTGACCGTATGAACACATTTCTGGACTAAGAGTCCTTAATCTTGAACTTTCTATAAATATACACTCCTTCTGATGTTTCATCAGTAGTTCAAATGTGGCTTTTTGTACATATTGCCAGAGAATCCTTGAACTTGATCTTTCTATTCATACTCAATGAGTCCTTCTGATGTTTCATCAGCCAGAGAGTGGTCCATATTTGACCTACTCAACATATTTCAAGCCAAAGAGTCTTTGAAATTTAACTTTCTATAAATACTCCTTGACTCCTTTTGATGTTTCATCAGGCAGACAGTGATCCATATTACTTAAAATATTTTTGTCCAAAGAGTCTTTGAACTTGAACTTTCTATAAACACTCATAGACTCTTTCTGATGTTTCTTCAGCCAGACAGTGGTCCATGTTTGACCTACTTAACGTATTTCTGGCCAAAGTCTTTTAAAAGGCTAACTTACTATGCAAACTCATAGACTTCTTTTGATGTTACTTCAACCATAGATTGGACCATATTTGACCTTATGAACACTTTTCTGGACTAAGACCTTAATCTTGAACTTTCTATCCATACTCATACATACTCTTCTGATGTTTCATCAGCAAGACAGTGGTCCATATTTGACCTACTTAACATATTTCTGGCCAAAGAGTCTTTGAACTTGAACTATCTATAAATACTCATTGACTCTTTCTGATGTTTCATCAGCCAGACAGTGGTCCATATTGACCTACTTAACATATTTCTGTCCAAAGAGACTTTGAACTTGAACTTTCCCTAAATACTCATTGACTCCTTCTGAGGTTTCTTCAGCAGGAGAGTGACAAAGTCTATTCAAAGGCTAACTTACTATGCATACTCATAGACTTCTTTTGATATCCCTTAAACCATAGATTAGACCACAAATAGTCCTTAACATTTCTATGTTACTTTCCATTCATACTCTTAGACTCCTTCTGATGTTTCTTCAGTAGTTCAAATATTACGTTTTGTACATATATCTGGCCAGAGAATCTGATCTTTGATCATTCTATACATAGTCATAGAATCATTCTGATGTTTCATCATAAATGTGTTCGCAAGGTCAAATGTAAACTAATATATGGTTTATGTAGCATCAAAAGAAGTCTATGAGAACAGATAGTAAAGTTAGCCACTGATAATACTTTTGAAAGAAATTTCTTACTACAAGAAATATGTTATGTGAAATATGGACCACTGTCTGGCTGATGAAACATCAAAAGGAGTCAATGAGTATGAATAGAAAGATCAAGTTCAAGAATTCTCTGGCAAGATATATTTACAAAAAGTCATATTTGAACTACTGTCCTTCTGTCTAAGAGTACTTATAGAAAGTTCAAGTTCAAGTTCAAAGACTCTTTGGCCTGAAATATGTTAAGTAGGTCAAATATGGACCACTGTCTGGCTGATGAAACATCAGAAGGAGTCTATGAGTATTTATAGAAAGTTCAAGATTAAGGACTCTTTGTCCAGAAATGTGGTCAGAAGGTCAAAAATGGTCTAATCTATGGTTGAAGTAACATCAAAAGAAGTCTATGAGTATGCATGGTAAGTTAGCCTTTGAAAAGACTTTGGCCAGAAATATGTTAAGTAGGTCAAATATGGACCACTGTCTGGCTGAAGAAACATCAGAAAGAGTCTATGAGTGTTTATAGAAAGTTCAAGTTCAAGTTCAAAGACTCTTTGGCCTGAAATATGTTAAGTAGGTCAAATATTGACCACTGTCTGGCTGATGAAACATCAGAAGGATTCAATGAGTATGTATAGAAAGATCAAGTTTAATGATTTTCTGGACAGAAATGTGTTCATAGTGTCACATATGGTCTAATTTAAGGTTGAAGTAACATCAAAAGAAGTCTATGAGTATGCAAAGTAAATTATCCTTTGAAAAGACTTTGATCAGAAATATGTTAAGTGGGTCAAACATGGACCACTGTCTGGCTGATGAAACATCAGAAGGAGTCTATGAGTATGTATAGAAAGTTCAAGATTAAGGACTCTTTGTCCAGAAATGTGTTCATAGTGTCACATTTGGTCTAATTTATGGTTGAAGTAACATCAAAATAAGTCTATGAGTGTGCATGGTAAATTAGCCTTTGAAAAGACTTTGGCCAGAAACATGTTAAGTAGGTCAAATTTGGACCACTGTCTGGCTGATGAAACATCAGAAGGAGTCTAAGAGTATGAATAGAAAGATCAAGTTCAAGGATACTCTGGCAAGCCTTGGATAATACTTTGGTAAGAAATTTCTTACTACAAGAAATATGTTAAGTAGGTCAAATATGGACCACTGTCTGTTTGATGAAACATCAGAAGGAGTCTATGAGTATTTATAGAAAGTTCAAGTTCTAAGACTCTTTGGCCAGAAATGTGGTCATAAGGTCAAATATGGTCTAATCTACGGTTGAAGTCAAATCAAAATAAGTCTATGAGTATGCATGGTAAGTTAGCCTTTGAAAAGACTTTGGCCAGAAATATGTTAAGGTCAAATATGGACCAAATATGGACCACTGTCTGGCTGATGAAACATCAGAAGGAGTCAATAAGTATGAATAGAAAGATCAAGTTCAAAGACTCTTTTGCCAGAAATATGTTAAGTAGTTCAAATATGGACCACTGTCTGGCTGATGAAACATCAGAGGGAGTCAATTAGTATGAATAGAAAGATCCCGTTCAATGATTCTCTGGCAAGATATATGTACAGAAATGTAATATTTGAACTACTGAAGAAACATCAGAAGGATTCTAAGAGTATGAATAGAAAGATCAAGTTCAAGGATTCTTTGGCAAGCCTTGGATAATACTTTGGAAATAAATTTCTTACTACAAGAAATATGTTAAGTAAGTCAAATATGGACCACTGTCTGGCTGAAGAAATATCAGAATGAGTCTATGAGTATTTATAGAAAGGTCAAGATTAAGGACTCTTTGTCCAGAAATGTGGTCATAAGGTCAAAAATGGTCTAATCTATGGTTGAAGTAGCATCAAAAGAAGTCTATGAGTATGCATGGTAAGTTAGCCTTTGAAAAGACTTTGGCCAGAAATATGTTAAGTAGGTCAAATATGGACCACTGTCTGGCTGAAGAATCATCAGAAAGAGTCTATGAGTATGTATAGAAAGATCAAGTTTAATGATTTTCTGAACAGATATGTGTTCATAGGGTCAAATATGGTCTAATTTATGGTTGAAGTAACATCAGATGGAGTCTATGGGTATTCATAGAAAGTACAAGATTAAGGACTCTTTGTCCAGAAATGTGTTCATAAGGGCAAATATGGTCTAATCTATGGTTGAAGTAAAATCAAAAGAAGTCTATGAGTATGCAAAGTAAGTTAGCCTTTGAAATGACTTTGGCCAGAAATATGTTAAGTAGGTCAAATATGGACCACTCTCTGGCTGATAAAACATCAGAAGGAGTCAATAAGTATGAATAGAAAGATCCCGTTCAAGGATTCTATGGCAAGGTATATGTACAGAAATGTAATATTTGAACTACTGAAGAAACATCAGAAGGAGTCTAAGAGTATGAATAGAATGAAGTTCAAGGATTCTCTGGCAAGCCTCGGATAATACTTTGCAGAGAAATTTCTTACTACAAGAAATATGTTAAATATGTTCCCGCAACAAACAGAAGTTGTCTAAGAGTACTTATATAGAAAGTTCAAGTTCAAGTTCAAAGACTCTTTGCCCTGAAATATGTTAAGTAGGTCAAATATGGATCACTGTCTGGCTGATGAAACATCAGAAGGAGTCTATGAGTATTTATAGAAAGTTCAAGATTAAGGACTCTTTGTCCAGAAATGTGGTCATAAGGTCAAATATGGTCTAATCTAAGGTTGAAGTCAAATCAAAATAAGTCTATGAGTATGCATGGTAAGTTAGCCTTTGAAAAGACTTTGGCCAGAAATATGTTAAGGTCAAATATGGACCAAATATGGACCACTGTCTGGCTGATGAAACATCAGAAGGAGTCAATAAGTATGAATAGAAAGATCAAGTTCAAAGACTTTTGCCAGAAATATGTTAAGTAGTTCAAATATGGACCACTGTGTGGCTGATGAAACATCAGAGGGAGTCAATTAGTATGAATAGAAAGATCCCGTTCAAGGATTCTCTGGCAAGATATATGTACAGAAATGTAATATTTGAACTACTGAAGAAACATCAGAAGGATTCTAAGAGTATGAATAGAAAGATCAAGTTCAAGGATTCTTTGGCAAGCCATGGATAATACTTTGGAAATAAATTTCTTACTACAAGAAATATGTTAAGTAAGTCAAATATGGACCACTGTCTGGCTGAAGAAACTGATGTTCTGATGAAGAAACTGATGAAGAAACTATGAGTATTTATAGAAATCTTGACCTTTCTATAAATACTCATAGACTCCTTCTGATGAAGGAGTCTATGAGTATTTATAGAAAGGTCAAGATTAAGGACTCTTTATCCAGAAATGTGGTCATAAGGTCAAAAATGGTCTAATCTATGGTTGAAGTAGCATCAAAAGAAGTCTATGAGTATGCATGGTAAGTTAGCCTTTGAAAAGACTTTGGCCAGAAATATGTTAAGTAGGTCAAATATGGACCACTGTCTGGCTGAAGAATCATCAGAAAGAGTCTATGAGTATTTATAGAAAGTTCAAGTTCAAGTTCAAAGACTCTTTGGCCAGAAATTTGTTAAGTAGATCAAATATGGACCACTGTCTGGCTGATGAAACCTCAGAAGGATTCAATGAGTATGTATAGAAAGATCAAGTTTAATGATTTTCTGAACAGATATGTGTTCATAGGGTCAAATATGGTCTAATTTATGGTTGAAGCAACATCAGATGGAGTCTATGGGTATTCATAGAAAGTACAAGATTAAGGACTCTTTGTCCAGAAATGTGTTCATAAGGGCAAATATGGTCTAATCTATGGTTGAAGTAAAATCAAAAGAAGTCTATGAGTATGCAAAGTAAGTTAGCCTTTGAAATGACTTTGGCCAGAAATATGTTAAGTAGGTCAAATATGGACCACTACCTGGCTGATAAAACATCAGGAGGAGTCAATAAGTATGAATAGAAAGATCCCGTTCAAGGATTCTATGGCAAGGTATCTGTACAGAAATGTAATATTTGAACTACTGAAGAAACATCAGAAGGAGTCTAAGAGTATGAATAGAATGAAGTTCAAGGATTCTCTGGCAAGCCTCGGATAATACTTTGCAGAGAAATTTCTTACTACAAGAAATATGTTAAATATGTTCCCGCAACAAACAGAAGTTGTCTAAGAGTACTTATATAGAAAGTTCAAGTTCAAGTTTAAAGACTCTTTGCCCTGAAATATGTTAAGTAGGTCAAATATGGATCACTGTCTGGCTGATGAAACATCAGAAGGAGTCTATGAGTATTATAGAAAGTTCATGGACTCTTTCTAAAAAATAGGTTCCAAAATGTCATATTTGAACTACTGAGGAAACAACAGGAGTCCATGAGAGTGCATAGAAAGTTCAAAATCGAGGACTCTTTGGCCAAAAATCTGTTTAGTAGGTCAAATATGGACCACTGTCTTGCTAAGTGAAAACGTTAGTTGTAATGCAAAAGCACATATGTGTTTTCTTAATGCATAGAGTAATAAGTTAGATTTTGTATGCAATGAATCACAATAGCACATAAATAACACATAAATCACAATTTATGTGTTATAAACAATAAACAACGGAATAAGATTGTTATTATATGCATTGCATTGCAAAAAGTAAACAGCTTATTTTTATTCTTCAGTGAAAAACTTTAGATCATGTGTGCAATGCAATGCAACAGCACAAATGTTACCTTTTCGTCGCACAACGGATTGACGTCGTTCTTCTATGCATTGTTATCCAACAGGTAAATACAATGGTTTCCCTTCAATACACAATTGAATAAGTTGTTGTATCCAATGCGAAAGTTCATATGTTATGTGTTTTCTTTTCATTGAGTTAGTCAGATCAATGCAATGCAACGCAGTGCAACGAATTAGAACAGGTGGCGTACCGCAATTATTTCCCTTCAAATAAACAATGAACGAATTACGTTAGCTCGTCTGTGCAGTGCAACAAATATTATCTCTTCGTTACACACGAACAATGAGATAGTTCTTCTATGCATTTTAAAGCAACATCTCATGTTATGTTTTCTTCTTGCACAAAGTTAGATTTAGCACTCTCATTGCACAAAGTTAGATTTTTAATGCAACGAAACAGCAAACAATGTTATCTCTTCAATGCACAACATAATGAGTTAGTTCTTATATGCATTGCAATGCACATGCACAGCTTACATGTTATTCTTTAATGCACAACGTTACATTGGGTGTGCAATGCAATGCAACCGCGAAAAAGTTTTTTGTACAAAAAGCTAATGCAATGATATCCTTTCAATACACAACTGAATAAGTTAGTTGTAGTATGCAAAGCAATGCAACTGCTCATATGTTATCTTTTTGTTGCACAACGGAATGAGGTAGGATTGTGATGCAAATTGTGATTTCCCTTCAATACACAACTGAATAAGTTAGTTGTATGTTCTATGTTATTCTTCAATGTACAAGGTTAGATCGTGTGTGGAATGAAATGCAACCAAGAATGAGTTTTTTTTTGTATAACAGAAGGCTAATGCATTGATTTCCCTAAATAAGTCAGTTGTAGTATGCAATGCAAAGCAAAAGCACATATGTGTTTTCAAATTGCACAGAGGAATGTTAGATATTTTATGCAATGCAACGCAACAGCAAACATGTTATCTCTGTAATGCATATCGGAATGAGTTAGTTATTGTATAGATTGCAAATGCAACAAGTTGCATAGCTTATATGTTATTCTTCAATGCACAACGTTTGATTGTGTGGTAAGGTAACTCTTCTATGCATTTTAATGCAAAAAGGAAATGCAATGATTTACCTTCAACACACAACTGAATAAGTTAGTTATAGTATACAATGCAATGCAAAAGGACATATGTGTTTTCTTATTGCATAGGAATAAGTTAGATCTTTTATTCAATGCAATACCAAAAATGTTATCTTATCGTTGCACAACGGAATGAATAGTTATTGTAGGCATTGTAATGGAAGAGCTAAGTTCCTTCAAAAATATGTGTTCCTTCAAAACACAAATTGACAGTTTGGTTGTAGTATGCAATGCAGCGCAATATTCAATAGTGTATGTTATTCTTCAATGCAAAACGTTAGATCTTGTTGCAATTAAATGCAACAGCATAAATGTTACCTCTTCCAATGCAAAACGGAATGAGTTAGTTATTATATGCATTGCAAATGCAACAAGTGCATAGCTTATATGTTATTCTTCAATGCACAAGGTTAGATCGTGTGTGCAATGCAACCGCGAATGAGGTTTTTTGTAATGCAGCAGGTTAATCAATGATTTCCCTAAATAAGTTTATAGTATGAAATGCAATGCAAAAAACATGTTTTCTTTTTGCAAAGAGGAATAGGTTAGGTCTTTTATGCAAGGCAATGCAACAGCAAAAATGTTGTCTCTATAATGCACATCGGAATTAGTTATTGTAGACATTTCAATGCAACAAGTGCATATTATATGTTTTTTTTCAATCCACAACGTTTGATCGCGTGTGCAATGCAACAGCAAAAATGTTATCTCTGTAATGCACATCGGAATGAGTTAGTTATTGTATGCATTGCAAATGCAAAGCTTATATGTTATTCTTCAATGCACAATGGAATGAGTTAGTTCTTATATGCATTGCAATGCAACACGTGCATAGCTTATATGTTATTCTTCAATGCATAACGTTTGACCGTGTGTGCAATACAACATCACAAATGTTATCTCTTCACTGCACAACGGAATAAGGTAACTCTTCTATGCATTTTAATGCAAAAAGGTAATGCAATGATTTACAGTTTGGGTGTAGCAACGCAAAATTTCAATAGCTTATGTTAATTCATCAATACAAAACGTTAGATCTTGTTGCAATTCAATGCAACAGCAAAATGTTATCTTTTCACTGCACAACGGAATAAGGTAACTCTTCTATGCATTTTAATGCAAAAAAAGGAAATGCAATGATTTACCTTCAATACACAACTGAATGAGTTAGTTGTTTGCAGTCCAATGCAATATAAGCTAGATATTTTATGCAATGCAATGCAACAGCAAAATGGTATCTCTGTAATGCACATTGGAATAAGTTAGTTATTGTATGCATTGCACAATTAATACACAAATTAATACTTTGGTTGTAGTATGCAATGCAACGCAAAATTTCAATAGCTTATGTTATTCTTCAATACAAAATATTAGATCGTGTTGCAATTCAAAGCAACAGCAAAAATGTTACCTCTTTAATGCACAACGGAATGAGTTACTTCTTATAATAGTTACTTCTTAAAATGCATTGCAATGCAACAAGTGCATAGCTTATATGGTATTTTTCAATGCACAAGTTAGATCGTGTGTGCAATGCAATGTAACCGCGAATGAGTTTTTTTGTAATGCAAAAGGCTTAATGCAATGATTTTCCTAAATAAGTTAGTTGCAATACAATGCTGAAGCACATGTGTTTTCAAATTGCACAGGGGATATGTTAGATATTTTAATGCAATGCAACTACAAAAATGTTATCTCTGTAATGCACATCGGAATGAGTTAGTTATTGTATGCATTGCAAATGCAAAGCTTATATGTTATTCTTCAATGCACAACGTTTGATCGTGTGTGCAATGCAACTGCACAAATGTCATCTCTTCACTGCACAACGGAATAAGGTAACTCTTCTATGCATTTTAATGCAAAAAGGTAATGCAATGATTTACAGTTTGGGTGTAGCAACGCAAAATTTCAATAATGTTACGTTAGATCTTGTTGCAATTCAATGCAACAGCAAAATGTTACCTCTTCAATGGAGTTACTTCTTATATGCATTGCACTGCAACAAGTGCATAGCTTATATGTTATTTTTCATTGCACAAGGTTAGATCGTGTGTGCAGTGCAATGCAACCGCGAATGAGTTTTTAGGCTAATGCAATGATTTCCCTAAATAAGGTAGTTGTAGTGCCTTCACGCATGGTCTTGTATCAACAAAAACATGCGTTCTACTTCAGTGTACAACGGAATAAGTTAGTTATTGGATACAGTTCAGGGAAACAGGTCATATGTTATATGATATCTCTTTAATGCACAACTGAAAACGTTAGCTTTGCATGCAATAAATGCACAACGGATTAATTTATATCGTGCATGCAATGCATTATCACATGTCTTGTGCTATTTCTTCAATGCACAAGGGAATTAATAACTTCTGTATGCGTTGCAATGCAACAGTTCATGTGCGATATCTTCATTGCACAGTGAAATAAGTTAAACTCAGTATAACTCTATTACTTAATTTGAGCAAGAGCACATTTTGTGTGATATCTCTTAAATGAACAGCAAAATTAGTTAGTTGTTTTATGCATTGGAATGCAAAAGTATGAATGTTGTCAAGCCTTCGGATGTCAAACGCGTATATTCGGATGTTCATCACCTTAACTCATTTTAATGTTTATTGGAGAGATTACATGTGCATGTTGCATTGCATTACAATATTTAACTTTGAAGAATGCAAAAGGGAATAAGTTAGTTCTTGTATTCAACAAAATAAGGAACATTCTAGAAAAACTCATAGACTCCTTCTGATGTTCAACAGCCGGGAAGTGGTCCATGTTTGAAATATTAAACACATTTCTAGACAAAGAGTCCTTAATCTTGAACTTTCCATACATACTCATAGACTCTTTCTGATGTTTCATCAGTAGTTCAAATGTGGATTTTTGTACAATATTGCCAGAGAATCCTTGAACTTGTTCTTTCTATGCATACTCATTGACTCCTCCTGATGTTTCATAAGCCAGACAGTGGTCCATATTTGACCTACTTAACCTATTCAACCGTAGATTAGACCATAAGAGTGGTCTAAGAGTCCTTAATCTTGAACTTTCTATACATACTCATAAACTCCTGATGTTTCATCAGTAGTTCAAATGTGGCTTTTTGTACATATTGCCTGTTTCTTCAGCCAGACAGTGGTCCATGTTTGACCTACTTAACATATTTCTGGCCAAAGTCTTTTAAAAGGCTAACTTACTATGCATACTCATAGACTTCTTTTGATGTTACTTCAACCATAGATTAGACCATATTTGACCTTATGAACACATATCTGGACTAAGAGTCCTTAATCTTGAACTTTCTATACATACCATAAACTCTTGATCAGTAGTTCAAATGTGGCTTTTTGTACATATTTTCAGAGAATCCTTAATCTTGAACATTCTATACATACTCATAGACTCCTTCTGATGTTTCATCAGCAAGACAGTAGTCCATAATTGACCTACTTAACATATTTCTGTCCAAAGAGTCATTGAACTTGAACTTTCCATAAATATTCATTGACTCCTTCTGATGTTTCTTCAGCCAGACAGTAGTCCATGTTTGACCTACTTAACATATTTCTGGCCAAAGTCTTTTAAAAGTCTAACTTACTATGCAAACTCATAGACTTCTTTTGATGTTACTTCAACCATAGATTAGACCATATTCGACCTTATGAAAACATTTCTGCACTAAGAGTCCTTAATCTTGAACTTTATATACATACTCATAGACTCCTTCTGATGTTTCATCAGCCAGACAGTGGTCCATATTTGACCTACTTAACATATTTCTGGCCAAAGAGTCTTTGAACTTGAACTTTCTATACATACTCATTGACTCCTTCTGATGTTTCATCAGCCAGACAGTGGTCCATATTTGACCTACTTAACATATTTTTGTCCAAAGAGTCGTGGAACTTGAACTTTCCATAAATACTAATTGACTCTTTCTGATGTTTCTTCAGCCAGACAGTTGTCCATGTTACTTCAACCATTAGACCATATTTGACCGTATGAACACATTTCTGGACTAAGAGTCCTTAATCTTGAACTTTCTATAAATATACACTCCTTCTGATGTTTCATCAGTACTTCAAATGTGGCTTTTTGTACATATTGCCAGAGAATCCTTGAACTTGATCTTTCTATTCATACTCATTGAGTCCTTCTGATGTTTCATCAGCCAGACAGTGGTCCATATTTTACCTACTTAACATATTTCTGGCCAAAGTCTTTTCAAATGCTAACTTACTATGCATACTCATAGACTTCTTTTGATGTTTCATCAGCCAGACAGTGGTCCATATTTGACCTACTTAACATATTTCTGGCCAAAGAGTCTTTGAACTTAAACTTTCTATACATACTCATAGACGTCTTTTGATGTCTCATCAGCCAGACAGTGGTCCATATTTGACCTACTTAAAATATTTCTGTCCAAAGAGTCTTTGAACTTGAACTTTCCATAAATATTCATTGACTCCTTCTGATGTTTCTTCAGCCAGACAGTAGTCCATATTTGACCTACTTAACATATTTCTGGCCAAAGTCTTTTAAAAGTCTAAAGTCTAAATTATTGCCAGAGAATCCTTGAACTTGATCTTTCTATTCATACTCATTGAGTCCTTCTGATGTTTCTTTAGCCAGACAGTGGTCCATATTTGACCCAGTTAACATACAGTATTTCTGTCCAAAGAGTCATTGAACTTTAACTTTCCATAAATATTCATTGACTCCTTCTGATGTTTCTTCAGCTAGACAGTAGTCCATGTTTGACCTACTTAACATATTTCTGGCCAAAGTCTTTTAAAAGTTTAAAGTCTAAAGTCTAAAACATTGCCAGAGAATCCTTGAACTTGATCTTTCTATTCATACTCATTGAGTCCTTCTGATGTTTCATCAGCCAGACAGTGGTCCATATTTGACCTACTTAACATATTTCAAGCCAAAAAGTCTTTGAAATCTAACTTTCTATAAATACTCCTTGACTCCTTTTGATGTTTCATCAGGCAGACAGTGGTCCTTATTTGATCTACTTTCTGGCCAAAGAGTCTTTGAACTTAAACTTTCTATACATACTCATATACTTCTTTTGATGTTTCATCAGCCAGACAGTGGTCCATGTTTGACCTACTTAACATATTTCTGGCCAAAGTCTTTTAAAAGGCTAACTTACTATGCAAACTCATAGACTTCATTTGATGTTACTTCAACCATAGATTAGACCATATTTGACCTTATGAACACTTTTCTGGACTAAGAGTCCTTAATCTTGAACTTTCTGTACATACTCATAAACTCTTGATGTTTCATCAGTAGTTCAAATGTGGCTTTTTGTACATATTGCCAGAGAATCCTTGAACTTGATCATTCTATACATACTCATTGACTCCTTCTGATGTTTCTTCAGCCAGACAGTAGTCCATGTTTGACCTACTTAACATATTTCTGGCCAAAGTCTTTTCAAATGCTAACTTACTATGCATACTCATAGACTTCTTTTGATGTTTCATCAGCCAGACAGTGGTCCATATTTGACCTACTTAACATATTTCTGGCCAAAGAGTCTTTGAACTTAAACTTTCTATACATACTCATAGACGTCTTTTGATGTCTCATCAGCCAGACAGTGGTCCATATTTGACCTACTTAAAATATTTCTGTCCAAAGAGTCTTTGAACTTGAACTTTCCATAAATATTCATTGACTCCTTCTGATGTTTCTTCAGCCAGACAGTAGTCCATATTTGACCTACTTAACATATTTCTGGCCAAAGTCTTTTAAAAGTCTAAAGTCTAAATTATTGCCAGAGAATCCTTGAACTTGATCTTTCTATTCATACTCATTGAGTCCTTCTGATGTTTCTTTAGCCAGACAGTGGTCCATATTTGACCCAGTTAACATACAGTATTTCTGTCCAAAGAGTCATTGAACTTTAACTTTCCATAAATATTCATTGACTCCTTCTGATGTTTCTTCAGCTAGACAGTAGTCCATGTTTGACCTACTTAACATATTTCTGGCCAAAGTCTTTTAAAAGTTTAAAGTCTAAAGTCTAAAACATTGCCAGAGAATCCTTGAACTTGATCTTTCTATTCATACTCATTGAGTCCTTCTGATGTTTCATCAGCCAGACAGTGGTCCATATTTGACCTACTTAACATATTTCAAGCCAAAAAGTCTTTGAAATCTAACTTTCTATAAATACTCCTTGACTCCTTTTGATGTTTCATCAGGCAGACAGTGGTCCTTATTTGATCTACTTTCTGGCCAAAGAGTCTTTGAACTTAAACTTTCTATACATACTCATATACTTCTTTTGATGTTTCATCAGCCAGACAGTGGTCCATGTTTGACCTACTTAACATATTTCTGGCCAAAGTCTTTTAAAAGGCTAACTTACTATGCAAACTCATAGACTTCATTTGATGTTACTTCAACCATAGATTAGACCATATTTGACCTTATGAACACTTTTCTGGACTAAGAGTCCTTAATCTTGAACTTTCTGTACATACTCATAAACTCTTGATGTTTCATCAGTAGTTCAAATGTGGCTTTTTGTACATATTGCCAGAGAATCCTTGAACTTGATCATTCTATACATACTCATTGACTCCTTCTGATGTTTCTTCAGCCAGACAGTAGTCCATGTTTGACCTACTTAACATATTTCTGGCCAAAGAGTCTTTGAACTTGAACTTTCTATACATACTCATAGACTCGTTCTGATGTTTCATCAGTAGTTCAAATGTGGCTTTTTGTACATATTGCCAGAGAAACCTTGAACTTGATCTTTCTATTCATACTCATTGAGTCCTTCTGATGTTTCATCAGCCAGACAGTGGTCCATATTTGACCTACTTAACATATTTCTGGCCAAAGTCTTTTCAAAGGCTAACTTACTATGCACACTCATAGACTTCTTTTGATGTTTCTTCAACCATAGATTAGACCATATTTGACCTTATGAACACTTTTCTGGACTAAGAGTCCTTAATCTTGAACATTCTATACATACTCATAGACTCCTTCTGATGTTTCATCAGCAAGACAGTGGTCCATATTTGACCTACTTAACATATTTCTGTCCAAAGAGTCATTGAACTTGAACTTTCCATAAATACTCATTGACTCCTTCTGATGTTTCTTCAGCCAGACAGTAGTCCTTGTTTGACCTACTTAACATATTTCTGGCCAAAGTCTTTTCAAAGGCTAACTTACTATGCATACTCATAGACTTCTTTTGATGTTACTTCAACCATAGATTAGACGATATTTGACCTTATGAACACTTTTCTGGACTAAGAGTCCTTAATCTTGAACTTTCTATACATACTCATAGACTCCTTCTGATGTTTCATCAGCAAGACAGTGGTCCATATTTGACCTACTTAAAATATTTCTGTCCAAAGAGTCTTTGAACTTGAACTTTCCATAAATACTCATTGACTCCTTTTGATGTTTCATCAGGCAGACAGTGGTCCATATTTGACCTACTTAACATATTTCTGGCCAAAGAGTCTTTGAACTTGAACTTTCTATACATACTCATTGACTCCTTTTGATGTTTCATCAGGCAGACAGTGGTCCATATTTGACCTACTTAACATATTTCTGGCCAAAGAGTCTTTGAACTTGAACTTTCTATAAATACTCCTTGACTCGTTTTGATGTTTCATCAGGCAGACAGTGGTCCATATTTGACCTACTTAAAATATTTCTGTCCAAAGAGTCTTTGAACTTGAACTTTCCCTAAATACTCATTGACTCCTTCTGATGTTTCTTCAGCAGGAGAGTGACAAAGTCTATTCAAAGGCTAACTTACTATGCATACTCATAGACTTCTTTTGATATCCCTTCAACCATAGATTAGACCACAAATAGTCCTTAACATTTCTATGTTACTTTCTATTCATACTCTTAGACTCCTTCTGATGTTTCTTCAGTAGTTCAAATATTACCTTTTGTACATATATCTGGCCAGAGAATCTGATCTTTGATCATTCTATAGAATCATTCTGATGTTTCATCACAAATGTGTTCATAAGGTCAAATTTAAACTAATATATGGTTTATGTAGCATCAAAAGAAGTCTATGAGAACAGATAGTAAAGTTAGCCACTGATAATACTTTGGAAAGAAATTTCTTACTACAAGAAATATGTTATGTGAAATATGGACCACTGTCTGGCTGATGAAACATCAGATGGAGTCTATGAGTATTTATAGAAAGTTAAAGTTCAAAGACTCTTTGGGCAGAAATATTTTCAAAAGATCAAATATGAACTACAGGATGGCTGAAGAAACATCAGAACAAGACTATATGTTTAGAAAGATCAATGTAGAGGACTCTTTGGCCAGAAATGTGTTCAATAGGTCAAATATTATGGTTGATGTAACATAAAAAGAAGTCTATGAGAACGCATAATAAGTTAGCCTTTGAAAAAACTTTGGCCAGAAATAAGTATGTCAAATATGGACCACTTTCTGACTGATGACAAATCAGAAGTATTAAATGAGTATGTATAGAAAGATCAAGTTTAATGATTTTCTAGCCAGAATTGTGTTCATAAGCTCAAATATGGTCTAAGGTTGAAGTAACATCAAAAGAAGTCTATGAGTGTGCAGGGTAAGTTAGCCTTTGAAAAGATTTTGGCAAGAAATATGTTAAGTAGGTTAAATATGGACCACTGTCTGGCCAGCCCAGTCTCATCCCAAGACGTCATATGACTGACGCTTTTGACCATACGTCAACATCCGACGTTTTAGCGTACCCTTTAACGTCAGCTAGATGACGCTATCTAATCCTAACCCTACCCCAGACCTAAACCTACCCGCGTAATAAATAAATAAAATAAATTAAAAATGTCATATTTGAACTACTGATGAAACATCAGAAGAAGTCTCTGACTATGTATAGAAAGCCTTTGATAAGACTTTGGCAAGAAATATGTTAAGTAGGTCAACTATGGACCACTCTCCTGCTGATGAAACATCAGGAGGAGTCTAAGCTTACTTATAGAATGTTCAAGTTCAAGTTCAAAGACTCTTTGGCCTGAAATATGTTAAGTAGGTCAAATATGGACCACTGTGTGGCTGATGAAACATCAGAAGGAGTCAATGAGTAATTATAGAAAGTTCAAGATTAAGGACTCTTTGCCCAGAAATTTGTTCATGAGGTCAAATATGGTTTAATCTATAGATAGTAACATAGATATAGTAACATAGATATAGTATAGATAAGTCTATGAGTATGCAGGGTAAGTTAGCCTTTGAAAAGACTTTGGCAAGAAATATGTTAAGTAGGTCAAATATGGACCACTGTCTGGCTGATGAAACATCAGAAGGAGTCTAAGAGTACTTATAGAAAGTTCAAGTTCAAGTTCAAAGACTCTTTGGCCTGAAATATGATAAGTAGGTTAAATATGGACCACTGTCTGGCTGATGAAACATCAGAAGGAGTCAATAAGTATGAATCGAAAGATCAAGTTCAAGTTCAAAGACTCTTTGGCCAGAAATATGTTAAGTAGGTCAAATATGGACCACTGTCTGGCTGATGAAACATCAGAAGTAGTCAATAATATGAATAGAAAGATCAAGTTCAAGTTCAAAGACTCTTTTGCCAGAAATATGTTAAGTAGGTCAAATATGGACCACTGTCTGGCTGATGAAACATCAGAAGGAGTCAATTAGTATGAATAGAAAGATCCCGTTCAAGGATTCTCTGGCAAGATATATGTACAGAAATGTAACATTTGAACTACTGAAGAAACATCAGAAGGAGTCTAAGAGTATGTATAGAAAGATCAAGTTCAAGGATTCTCTGGCAAGCCTTGAATAATACTTTGGAAAGAAATTTCTTACTACAAGAAATATGTTAAGTAGGTCAAATATGGACCACTGTCTGGTTGATGAAACATCAAAAGGAGTCTATGAGTATTTATAGAAAGCTCAAGGTCAAAGACTCTTTGGCCAGAAATATGTTAAGTAGATCAAATATGGACAAATCTCTCTGGCTGATGAAACATTAGAAGGAGTCAATTAGTATGAATAGAAAGAACCCGTTCAAGGATTCTCTGGCAAGATATATGTACAGAAATGTAATATTTGAACTACTGAAGAAACATCAGGAGTCTAAGAGTATGAATAGAAAGTACAAGATTACGGACTCTTTGTCCAGAAATGTGTTCATAAGGGCAAATATGGTGTAATCTATGGTTGAAGTAAAATCAATAGAAGCCTATGAGTATGCATAGTAAGTTAGCCTTCGAAAAGACTTTGGCCAGAAATATGTTAAGTAGGTCAAATATGGACCACTTTCTGGCTGATGAAACATCAGAAGGAGTCTATGAGTATTTATAAAAAGTTCAAGTTCAAGTTCAAAGACACTTTGGCCAGAAATGTGTTAAGTGGGTCAAATATGGACCACTGTCTGGCTGATGAAACATCAAAAGGAGTCAATGAGTATGAATAGAAAGATCAAGTTCAAGAAATCTCTGGCAAGATATATTTACAAAAAGTCATATTTGAACTACTGTCCTTCTGTCTAAGAGTACTTATAGAAAGTTCAAGTTCAAGTTCAAAGACTCTTTGGCCTGAAATATGTTAAGTAGGTCAAATATGGACCACTGTCTGGCTGATGAAACATCAGAAGGAGTCTATGAGTATTTATAGAAAGTTCAAGATTAAGGACTCTTTGTCCAGAAATGTGGTCATAAGGTCAAAAATGGTCTAATCTATGGTTGAAGTACAATCAAAAGAAGTCTATGAGTATGCATGGTAAGTTAGCCTTTGAAAAGACTTTGGCCAGAAATATGTTAAGTAGGTCAAATATGGACCACTGTCTGGCTGAAGAAACATCAGAAAGAGTCTATGAGTATTTATAGAAAGTTCAAGTTCAAGTTCAAAGACTCTTTGCCTGAAATATGTTAAGTAGGTCAAATATTGACCACTGTCTGGCTGATGAAACATCAGAAGGATTCAATGAGTATTTATAGAAAGATCAAGTTTAATGATTTTCTGGACAGAAATGTGTTCATAGTGTCACATATGGTCTAATTTATGGTTGAAGTAACATCAAAAGAAGTCTATGAGTATGCATGTTAAGTTAGCCTTTGAAAAGACTTTGGCCAGAAACATGTTAAGTAGGTCAAATTTGGACCACTGTCTGGCTGATGAAGCATCAGAAGGAGTCAATTAGTATGAATAGAAAGATCCCGTTCACGGATTCTCTGGCAAGATATATGTACATAAATGTAATATTTGAACTACTGAAGAAACATCAGAAGGAGTCTAAGAGTATGAATAGAAAGATCAAGTTCAATGATTCTCTGGCAAGCCTTGGATAATACTTTGGAAAGAAATTTCTTACTACAAGAAATATGTTAATTAGGTCAAATATGGACCACTGTCTGGTTGATGAAACATCAGAAGGAGTCTATGAGTGTTTATAGAAAGTTCAATTTCTAAGACTCTTTGGCCAGAAATATAAGTAGGTCAAATAAGGACCACTGTCTGGCTGATGAAACATCAGAAGGAGTCAATGAGTATGAATAGAAAGATCAAGTTCAAGGATTTTCTGGCAAGCCTTGGATAATACTTTGGTAAGAAATTTCTTACTACAAGAAATATGTTAAGTAGGTCAAATATGGACCACTGTCTGGTTGATGAAACATCAGAAGGAGTCTATGAGTATTTATAGAAAGTTCAAGTTCTAAGACTCTTTGGCCAGAAATAAGTTAAGTAGGTCAAATATGGACCACTCTCTGGCTGATGAAACATCAGAAGGAGTCAATTAGTATGAATAGAAAGATCCCGTTCAAGGATTCTCGGTAAAGATATATGTACAGAAATGTAATATTTGAACTACTGAAGAAACATCAGGAGTCTCAGAGTATGAATAGAAAGTAAAAGATTAAGGACTCTTTGTCCAGAAATGTGTTCATAAGGGCAAATATGGTCAAATCTATGGTTGAAGTCAAATCAAAAGAAGTCTATGAGTATGCATAGTAAGTTAGCCTTTGAAAAGACTTTGGCCAGAAATATGTTAAGTAGGTCAAATATCTGGCTGGCTGATGATACATCAGAAGGAGTCTATAAGTATTTATAAAATGTTCAAGTTCAAGTTCAAAGACACTTTGGCCAGAAATATGTTAAGTAGGTCAAATATGGACCACTTTCTGGCTGATGAAACATCAGAAGGAGTCTATGAGTATTTATAGAAAGTTCAAGATTAAGGACTCTCTGTCCAGAAATGTGGTCATAAGGTCAAATATGGTCTATTATATGGTTGAAGTCAAATCAAAAGAAGTCTATGAGTATGCATAGTAAGTTAGCCTTTGAAAAGACTTTGGCCAGACATATGTTAAGTAGGTCAAATATGGACCACTGTAGCAGACGGATGTGGGCCACTTCAGGCAATGATTCGGCACTGGTGGCCTTCTTATGGCCCGGACCAAATGTGTCTGAGCCTAAAGTGGCCCACATGTAAAATGGCAAATATGGGCCAAAAAATGTAAATCACATGTGGGCCATTTTAGGCAAAGATGCGGCACTCATGGCAATGTGTAATCTGAATCTTAGCCTAAAGTGGCCCATGTGATAGATAACAAATATGGCCCAAATATGACAAACCAAATATGGGCCACCTATGGCAAAAACGTGGCACAATTGACAATGACTAATCTGTATGTAAACCAAATATGGCCCACATATGTTTCAGCAAATGTGGCCCACTTATCTTAAAACATATATGGGCCAGGTTTGGCAAAGATATGGCTCAGTGTCACTGAATCATCTATATGTGAGCCAAAAGTGGCCCACATATAATGTTGCAAATGTGGCCCAGTTATTTAAAACATATCTGGGCCAGTTTTGGCAAAGATATGGCACAGTGGCACTGGCTCATCTGGATGTGAGCCAAAAGTGGCCCACATATAATCCTAAAAATGTGGCCCAGTTATCTTAAAACATATCTGGGCCAGTTTTGGCAAAGATATGGCACAGTGGCACTGGCTCATCTTGATGTGAGCCAAAAGTGGCCCACATATAATCCTAAAAATGTGGCCCAGTTATCTTATAACACATCTGGGCCAGGTTTGGCAAAGATATGGCTCAGGGACTACTGGCTCATCTGGATGTGAGCCAAAAGTGGCCCACATATAATGTTGCAAATGTGGCCCAATTATCTTATAACACATCTGGGCCAGGTTTGGCAAATATATGGCTCAGTGAGCACTAGCTCATCTGGATGTGAAACAAAAGTGTCCCACATATAATGCTGCAAATGTGGCCCAGTTATCTTATAAAACATCTGGGCCAGGTTTGGCAAAGATATGGCTAAGTGACCACTGGCTCATCTGGATGTGAGCCAAAAGTGGCCCACATATAATGCTGCAAATGTGGCCCAGTTATCTTATAACACATCTGGGCCAGGTTTGGCAAAGATATGGCTAAGTGACCACTGGCTCATCTGGATGTGAGCCAAAAGTGGCCCACATATAATGTGGAAAATGTGGCCCAATTATCTTATAACACATCTGGGCCAGGTTTGGCAAAGATATGGCTAAGTGACCATTGGCTCATCTGGATGTGAGCCAAAAGTGGCCCACATATAATGCTGCAAATGTGGCCCAGTTATCTTATAACACATCTGGGCCAGGTTTGGCAAAGATATGGCTAAGTGACCACTGGCTCATCTGGATGTGAGCCAAAAGTGGCCCACATATAATGTGGAAAATGTGGCCCAATTATCTTATAACACATCTGGGCCAGGTTTGGCAAAGATATGGCTAAGTGACCATTGGCTCATCTGGATGTGAGCCAAAAGTGGCCGACAAATAATCCTTAAAATGTGGCCCAGTTATCTTATAACACATCTGGGCCAGGTTTGGCAAAGATATGGCTCAGTGACCACTGGCTCATCTGGATGTGAGCCAAAAGTGGCCCACATATAATGTTGCAAATGTGGCCCAGTTATCTTATAACACATCTGGGCCAGTTTTGGCAAAGATTTGGCACAGTGGCACTGGCTCACCTCGAAGTGAGCCAAAAGTGGCCCATATATAATGTTGCAAGTGTGGCCCAGTTATCTTATAACACATCTGGGCCAGGTTTGGAAAATATATGGCTCAGTAACCACTGGCTCATCTTGAAGTGAGCCAAAAGTGGCCCACATATAATGTTGCAAATGTGGCCCAGATATCTTATAACACATCTGGGCC
The DNA here is from genome assembly GCF_029890125.1 of Rhinichthys klamathensis goyatoka. Classification (NCBI taxonomy): domain Eukaryota; kingdom Metazoa; phylum Chordata; class Actinopteri; order Cypriniformes; family Leuciscidae; genus Rhinichthys; species Rhinichthys klamathensis. The sequence goes on from NW_026607320.1 coordinate 148,942, forward strand.
AGGTTTGGCAAATATATGGCTCAGTGACCAATGGCTCATCTGGATGTGAGCCAAAAGTGGCCCACATATAATTTTGAAAATGTGGCTCAGTTATCTTATAACACATCTGGGCCACGTTTGACAAAGATATGGCTCATCGAGTACTGGCTCATCTGGATGTAAGCCAAAAGTGGCCCACATATAATGTTGCAAATGTGGCCCAGTTATCTCAAAACATATCTGGGCCAGGTTTGGCAAATATATGGCCGAGTGACCACTGGCTCATCTGGATGTGAGCCAAAAGTGGCCCACATATAATGTGGCAAATGTGACCCAATTATCTTATAACACATCTGGGCCAGGTTTGGCAAAGATATGGCTCAGTGACCACTGGGCCATCTGGATGTGAGCCAAAAGTGGCCCACATATAATGTTGAAAATGTGGCTCAGTTATCTTATAACACATCTGGGCCACGTTTGACAAAGAAATGGCTCATCGAGTACTGGCTCATCTGGATGTAAGCCAAAAGTGGCCCACATATAATGTTGCAAATGTGGCCCAGTTATCTCAAAACATATCTGGGCCAGGTTTGGCAAATATATGGCTGAGTGACCACTGGCTCATCTGGATGTGAGCCAAAAGTGGCCCACATATAATGTGGCAAATGTGACCCAATTATCTTATAACACATCTGGGCCAGGTTTGACAAAGATATGGCTCAGTGACCACTGGCTCATCTGGATGTGAGCCAAAAGTGGCCCTCATATAATGTTGAAAATGTGGCCCAGTTATCTTATAACACATCTGGGCCACGTTTGGCAAAGATATAGCTCATCGAGCACTGGCTCATCTGGATGTGAGCCAAAAGTGGCCCACATATAATGTTGCAAATGTGGCCCAGTTATCTTAAAACATATTTGGGCCAGGTTTGGCAAATATATGGCACAGTGGCACTGGCTCATCTAGATGTGAGCCAAAAGTGGCCCACATATAATGCTGCAAATGAGGCCCAGTTATCTTAAAATGTATTTGGGCCAGTTTTGGCAAAGATATGGTACAGTGGCACTGCCTCATCTGGGTGTGAGCCGAAAGTGCCACCCATATGACATGGCAAATATGGCCCATATAATTCATAACAATTTGTACCACATTTAGAAAATATATGGCACAGTCAGCATTGGCTAATCAGGGTGTAAGTCTAACTTGGCCCACATTCGAATCAAAATATGCCCCCCAAAAATGTAAACCTACGTGACAAGTCTGGCTTATCAACACTTCTGACAATGACTAATTTAGCTTAAAAGGACAGACTTTGAAAATGCCTTGAAATTTTTTTTAACAACATTTAACAATATTTTTTGGTATAGATGCAGCAGACACAGGCTGTGTCTCGTGTACACCAATGCATTTTTTTTTCACGTGACTGGTGTGTTTATTCAATTGTTTTCAATGGGAGTGCCGCGTTTTTAAAACGCCATGAGTGTGACGAGGTGCTGAGCGTTTTTAAAAATTTTTTATCTGGCTATAAAGCGCTGACCACTCAGCATTTTTTACAGATCGGCGAGAGTTAAAGAATGTTAAACTTTGGTTAAAACGCTCATCACTGTCACTTTCTACCAGACTGTCCAATCACAATGGACCACACATACCACACTGACCAACTGTCACAACATTCTTTCTGTACAACATCAAATAGAGTAGATGGAAAAATAATATTTCTGGTCTCCGAACATACGTGTCTATATGACATCCGTACTATACAAACATTTTTAGTATTATACAAATTATCAGGGAAATCAGTTACAAGTAAACTGTGCCACAGATATTCTGTATAGCAACAAAGCATCTCAACAAAACAACAACAACAACAACAACAAAAACGCTGCACTGCCAAAACACAATCGCTCACAGCTAGGCCTTTTCAGATTGCCATAGCATTTTCAGCTGGCTAAAAACGCTTTGGTAGACACATGGCCTAAGGCTGGATGTGAGGCCACATGTTATGACATTGTGCTCACATATGTTTTGTAGGTAGAGTGTTTAGAAAAGTTCAAGTGTCTAAGTTCAAACTTATGAAGAGGTTTTTTTATGGTTTTGGGATGTGCAAGAAGATATTTAGTTGCTATTTGTGCAAAGCTAGGGGCACAATGATTTTGCCAAGTACATGTCCCTGTATCAACATATTTTTGTTGATCTAGGAACATCATTCCGGTTCATAAAAATAGTCCTAACTCTAACCCTAACCCTAACCCTACAATCAGAGGGACATTATAATAACACTGATAGAAGCATGGTTGAAAGCCTTAACTTCGCATAACTTCAAACTTCAATTCTAATTTGTCGATATGAATGCTGTTCCAGGATCAAGAAAGATGTTGAGCCAGGAACATGTTGTAGCCTACTTTGGCTATTTTTATAACAAACGCACTGGATTTGTAGTGGAGAATAGGTCAAAAAGGTTGTGATTCACTGTTCGTGTGACCCCACAAAGGGTAATATTTGAAACCCCCTTAAAATATTCAAATATTTAAAATAGCTATAATCAAATGAAAAAATTAAAATATTGAAAATATTGAAAATATAAAAAAATATTGTAATATTTTAAATAAACATTTTAAATAAATAAATAAACATTTAATTTTATTACATTTTTGGCTTAATATAATTAACATTTATGCAACTGTCATTTTAGGCTATACATTATCTTTCTTAAAGATAAAAAAATATATAATTTTAACATTATAATTTATGAAATATAATTAAATGAACGACAAATTAGTGAAGCTCTTGTGAGAAAATATTATTATTTTGATAATTAACTTTTTCATTTTTTTTTGTTTCAGCTTACTTATTTATTAGAGATAAGATCTCTATTTTGTTTATAACAAAATATTTACTGCATGTGAAGTTGTCTTTGAAAAAAAAAAAATCAAACGGACGATTCGGGCCTTTAAATTTAAACGTAGCTGTAAAGCGTGAAAAAGGCGCTCGAAACCAAAGTCAGTTAGAGGTTGAAAAAAATCAAACCGACGATTCGGGCCTTTAAATTTAAACGTAGCTGTAAAGCGCGAAAAAGGAGCTCGAAACCAAAAGGCCAGAGGATTGTCAGTTGGAGGGAGGACGAAATCTGCAAACAATCAAGGTAAGATATAATCGATACATTTATATTTTCTAGGCGATTGCTTCGTTATATCCATGTTGTGTGAGTTAATGGAATAACTTCTAATTTCGAAGTAACATAATTTTGGCAGTATAACTCTAAGCTAGATCTAGTATGGTTCTCGAATGCGAAATGAATCGATTGAACGGGCGCGCCAATATATTTATATTTGCTCATCTTGCCAATCTTCAGTCGGTTCTGCACGGTGAAAGTATTTAACTCTTGCTTATTTTGGCACAACGATGAAAAATGTATATAGCCTAGTGTAATATTTTATTCATGTTTATACATTGGGCATACAGTAATACTGCAGTAACTGCACTAGTTGTATTACTTTGTGAAAGCATTTTTCGTTAACTACAATAATGCACAAATTACTACATGCTTTTTATTACAATAAAAGCTTTTATGAGATGATTACAAAGTAATAATAGCCTAATAGATATTATTGAGCAAGTTGGTTCAGGTATTCTGTATTTCACATTTTTAGTATACCCTAGTCATTTTAAAATTAGTTTGTCTGCTTTGTTTTATTTTTTTATTTACTGTTTTGAGTCAGGATGTTTTTCACCTTAATAACACATGTCAATGTGATTTGCTACAGAAAACTGCTGGTGGGAATAAAAGCCTACAGTTTAGAATTCACTGTCACCATTAAGGTAAGCTGCTGATACATTTCATGTGGTACAAAATAAAAAAGTATCAATGTAAAAAATGTTTTTTTTTTTTCTTTTCTTTTTTCAGCGTACCTCATTAATGACTGCACTTTGTGTAATTGTAGGTGTAATTACTGTGTCATGGAGAGAGAAAAGTGGAATATCACTCGCAGCAATTTAAGGAAAAGGGCTGTTAAAAGAGTCACCCAGTTTATGAAATCTTTGAATGATGAGGATAGTATGGATTGTACTAATGAAGAGCATAGTGTTGAAAATGAAGTAGTTACTTCAAGCTTTGTTTTGCCACCAATCTGTGGATCAGAAAGTGATGGGGAAAGTGAATCAGCAAGTGACGAGGATAGCCTTGATATTACTAAAGAAGATCTAGTAGGATGTTTGAGAGACTGGGCAACACATTTTCGCATTTCATTGATTGCTTTGTCTGCCCTTTTGTCGATACTGAAAGTCCATCACCCATCTTTGCCAAAAGATGCAAGAACATTACTCAAAACACAGACTCATTATAGTGTTGTTTCCTTGGCGAGTGGATCATTCCATTACTTTGGTATACAGAAAATGTTCAGCCACATATTTCAGAAGCTTACATTAGTTGTCCGGAATCATCACAGCTTCAAATTACAATTAAACATGGATGGTCTTCCAATTTTTAAAAGTTCAGGTGTACAGTTCTGGCCAATTTTAGGAATGCTCCAGGCTTACACTAGGAAACCTGTGCTGATTGCTCTTTACTGTGGGAACTCGAAGCCTCAGTCATTGTCAGAATATCTGAAGGATCTGGTCTGTGAGTTGAAATCCTTGAGCACTGGTTTTGTTGTTAATGGAAAGACCTTCTTCTTGAATGTGTGCTCGGTAATCTGTGATGCTCCTGCAAGGGCTTTTATTAAGGGTATTAAGTCACACAATGGATACAGTGGCTGCGATAAATGTGTACAGTCTGGCATTTACATTAATAATCGCATGACATTCCCAGAACTTAATTCTAGGGTAAGAACCAATGTTTCATTTTCAAATGCAGAGGATGAAGACCACCATGTACAACATTCCCCATTTTGTGAAACATCTGTTCCCATGGTTAGTGGATTTCCACATGACTATATGCATTTAGTGTGCTTAGGCGTGGTGCGTCGTCTGCTTGATTTGTGGATGGGAACTCGCGGCAAGTTGAGTTACCGTATTTCATCCAGGCAAGTGTCTATCATTTCTGGCAAACTGCTTGCTCTCAAGAGTTACATACCCTCTGAATTTGCTAGAAGACCAAGGGCACTTGATGAAAGGTTACGATGGAAAGCAACAGAACTTAGGCAGTTCTTACTTTACACTGGTCCAGTAGTTTTGAGGGATGTGCTGACTACTGAGGTTTACCAAAATTTTATGTTGTTGTCTGTGGGCATATATATCTTGGCAAGTCCAACATATTGTTTGCTGTTAAATGACTTTGCAAACACACTACTTAGATCATTTGTTAAGCATTTTGGTGAACTCTATGGTCACTGTTTTGTAGTGTACAACATACATGGTCTAACTCATCTCAGTGATGATGTGAAGGTGCATGGCCACTTAGATTTAATATCAGGGTTTCCTTTTGAAAACTACTTAAAAAAAATTAAAGGAATGGTTAGAAAACCTAGCTCTCCACTACAGCAAGTTATACGCAGAATTTCAGAACTTGATTCAACAAGTTTAAATGATGAGGAAACCCAGAAAGCTCACAAAAAATTGAAAATGCTGCACTCAGATGGACCTGTTCCAGAAGGATTCACAGGAGCGGTCTCCCAATTTAAGGAACTGTCGATAGATGAGTTTGTCATCAACACATCAGAGAGGGACAGATGTATAAAAATGAACAATAAGATACTATTGGTTCAGAATATAATTGTCTTTGAAAATGAGGAATATATTGTCTGCAAAGAATATAGACACATTGCAAAGTTCTTTGATTATCCCATTGTGTCCACTGATTTGGGAATTTGTTTTGTGTCAGATCTGTCACCAAAGCTGATGTGCTTAACATTAGATGCCAAAATGCAGAAGTGTGTCCGGTTGCCTGTGGAGGTTGGATTTGTTGTCATTCCACTTCTTCATGCAGACCCATCCTAAATGTCATTCATAGCGTGGTGTTTTGGTAGACTTTAAAGCTGAATTTTAGATAGTCCAATCTTTTTCAAAATGAATTTATGTGCAGACTGGCATCACAATTAGACAGCAGTGACAGAGTCCAGCCTGCCTTGGTTTATCTCAGTAGGTGTGTACCATATTTATACTTCTAATAACTTGCATTGGTTCTGAAACATGTGTTAATAAGGACATTTATGTGCACTTAAATCATCATTCACCTTTTAAAGCCCTTATTATGATTATCATAAAAAAAATGGTTTCTAATTATGTTCATTTGTTTAAATTAAAAAAGTCCAAAAGTTATAAGTGCATACTCTTAATGTTAGTTACTTTGTGCCTCTTTCTGTTCTAGGTCATGTTTTACATTGTAGAGTTTCTAGAAACCCAAGAAGTTGAAGTGGTACCAGCACTTTGGGTTGAAGAAGAAATATGTCAATGGCCTGCTCAATACAGACGTGATGAATTAGTAAAGGCCATAAGAAGTGAGGAGCAACCTGGAAACATGTGGGACGCATATTCTGTTAGAATTTTATATAAAGCTGGTATGGACATATTATTATTTACCAATAGGCTTCACTTGTTAAAAAAAAGATCTAATGATATTTCTTTACAGCAACCTACAAAGCTGCTCGTCTGAAACTTCCTCAAGCGGAAACACAAACCGACCTTCAGACAGCAGAGGAAGAAGCTGTGGACGAAATTCCGAAGAAAAAGCGAAAAAGGCTGTAAGTATTAAAGTGCCATTCTACTACTATTGCTGTAGGCATAAAAAAAAAAGATGTTTATTGCTTGTAATATGTTTTTGTTCCTATTTAATATTTACTTGCTTTTATGTTTATGTTTTGAAGCTATATTCGTTTATATAAGCTACATTTAAAAAGTGTAATTTAAAGTGTAAAACTTATTTTTTAAAGTGTCATTATTTAAAAAAAAAAAAAGTTTTTATAAATACATACAGTATGTAATTCCATCAAAAACATTTTTTGAGGTGACTTAATCATGATCATGAGGTGACTAAAGATTCCCAGTTTCCAGCCATATTATACAATGATTTATTGCTTGTCTTTGTTGAATAATACAGAAGATAAAGAGCTTAAAAATAGTCAATTAAATCGCATTATTAGTAAAAAACAAAACAAAAACACACATTTTGATTATTTTCCTAACATTATTACATGTTCGGCCTCAAACTCTGACCATGATGACGTGTCACTACTTAAAGAGATCTTAGATTTGTTAGTGCATTAACATTTCTGCTAAATGTTTAGATTGGTTGGGGGGTAATATGCTTGTAATATATGCTTAGGGAAACCTTGGACATTGGCTTTAAATACAAGCTTAAATCTAAAAAAGGGTACAGCTGGGCAGATAAAGGCAGGAACACAAAACATTGACGATTCTTAAGGGAAACAGTTGGGCAACTAGGAGATAGTGGTGACAGAAGCGATAAACAGGGCAGGCAGGGAGGAACAGGAACAGCAGAAATTTGAGACACTACCAGACTAGACTGAGACTGATCTTTGAAATTGATTAAAATAAACTTTGATTTTATTTTCTGTGCCCCCTGACAAGACCAAACATTCGTTTTGAGAGTGACGACGAAGATTTGGTCAAACAAACAGGATCGTTGCCTCCAGCCCCAAAGATAACAGGACCAAACTTTGCAATTGAGTCTGCAATAAAGAGAAGAGTTCAAAATAAGCCTCAAACCCCAAAGCAGATGACAAGTCCTGAGCCCTGGCGTGCTGAAAAAAGCCCCGAACCCAGTCGGTCTATGGGAAGTTCTGAAGCACAACAGTCGGGAACAGTTACTTTAAGTGGTCTTGCTCGTAAGTGATTTATTAAATAAGTCCTCATGTCTCTTTCTAGATTTGTTTTCACAGGTGAATACAATTAATTATCTGTCAAAATTGCATAAATCACATGTTTGTCTTTTATTTTTAGCTCTTCTGCATAGAATTCTTACAAATCAGGAAATGATGATGGATCAACTAAAAGTCATCCTGATGAACATGCAGAAAATGGGCGAACCTGCTCATGGGCAGGATCCCATCGACAGAGACTTACTGCCGCTGAAAGATCTTACCTCCCTGCTGGCTGTGGAAAAACGTCTGAGGGAAGAGGCTGACCTCAAAAAAAAAATGGTAACTAACACTTTGCCTTACCAATATTGCATAAACTACTCCAACATACATTCAATTTGACTAAATTTTAATCAGACAATATATTAATATTCCACTTTATTAGACCATGGAAAACTAAAATTTATATTTTAAACTCGTTTTTTTTTTTTTTTTTTTTTTTTTTTTTTTTTTACTGTGGTGTAAAATCTTGTGTTTAAACCTCAAGGACACTGCAACTTCATGTTTTCAGTTGAATATGGAACTGCATCAGTGATAGATTGACAGTCCTACAGTAGATAACAGGTTAAGAAAGCAAGTATCCAACAAAGAGATTGTTCTAAATGCCAACTAAGTGTGAAGTGATTTTATGTATTTTTTATTTTATTCTGAATTGGGTAACTGTGAGTAGTGTTTATATAAAACATTTATCCCTGTTTTTTTTAATGATCTTTTTTAGATTACTGCATTGAGCTTCATTGGAGGAGTCGATGTTAAGGATAGCGTTTGGCGGGTTATGGGGCACTGTATTACCAACTCCCTTGGCAAACAACTTAACTGGCGTGGCATCAATGGCAAAACAGCTTTCCACAAACTGCAGCTGAAAGATGTCATTACTGGTAAGTGTTACAGTACATTGCATCTTCAGTCTAATAAGTCCATTCTCTATTGCTTGCATGCTTGATGCATATTTGCTCAAATTACGTAATTATTAAAAAAGGTTGATTAAAAAAAGTAAACACTTAAATGCATACTTATGCACGGGTATGACAGCCAGCAGTTTGTCACTAAAAGCTTTAGGCTTAAAAAAAAAATTTGTTTGGTTCCGGTTTCCGACCGACCCTGTCAATTTATGTGCGACCCAAATTTATTTTATGAGCTTGGGGAAGAAATAATAAAAATTAAATAGCCTAAATACACAAATAAAAAACTGAGGCGAACTATAATTTACGTTTTTGTACAGCACGCGATGCAAGATGCCTGTCCTCCAGCAAAACAAACGAGGCAGCTACATGGTCGTTCACACATCGTTCGTCAAACTGAACTATAATACATATACAAGTATTTTTTTTGTCATTAAGGACACTTTTATTCATATACGCACACATACAAATCAAATGCATGCATTCATAGGCACGCACACACCACATTACAGAGTAACCTCCATCCGCCTCCCAAGTTTCATTAAAAATCATCCCAAATCCCAATACCCTCTTCTGCTGTCTACCACTTATTTCGCCATGTATTTGTTCGTTTCTTTTATTATTTTATGCAATCCAAAACGCTCTAACCTGCCGCGCTTCGTATCTCCAGAGCCCGTCTAACTTGTCCGGGACAAATGGATTTTTGAAGGACAAGTAAAAGAGAATTTTACTTGCCCGAACGGACAAGTAGCCTGATTAGAACATCAATAACAAACAAAAAAATAACTAGGGAATCACTAAACCGAGAGAATGATTCTGATTTTATTACATTTATTGTAAGTTGCGATCGATTGTGGATAATATATTAGCCTGCTGACGGTGAGGTGCGCTGTTGACGCTCGCGCAGCCTCTCGAGGAGAAATCTACACACATGAGCGCAGCACACACACAGGTTAACAACATACTGCCTCTAAAAAATCTAAATGTGGAGTTTCTATATTTTAACATATGTGTTAAGCAGCCTCAATTATTTTTCCTGAATACCATATCACGATTGAAAATGTGACATTGATTTCCTACAACAGTTCAATAAACAGTTAAAATCAAGTCACTTACATTTTAGATGCAATATTGGCTGTTTTTGTTCTGTTGCTGCAGCGAAAATAGTTCCAAACAAAAATCACAGCAGAACCACGGCACAGGAACACTCAACCTGTTTTCATTACTGAATGATTCAGCATTTTGACCGAATCGGTTGAGTCAAAGATTCAATGACCCATTCATTTCATCTGTCTCATTCTTGAATGAATCAGCCGTTTAAACGAATCGTTTGAATTAATGAATCAATGACTCACTCATTAATACGGCCGCCTGCCGCCACCTATTGGCAGTTTAGTGTTATGTTTATAAGTAGCCTAGTATACTTCTTTCCGATGTTTCTTATTTGTACATTTAAATCAATTTCATAACATTATTTTATGCAATTGTAATTTTTCAGTGTAAATTATTTAATTTGATCAGCCCTATCTAGGGTAACAGTATGCTTGATCTTTCATTTTAAATTCCTAAATTTGATCAATAAATTCAATTATTTAGAATAAGACGACACTATAGGGCATTTAATAAGATTGGGGGAGGGGATGCCCTTCAAAGGTGCAGATATTACAATATGCCAATTTAAATATCAAAGCTGATTGAACACTGATGAGAACATTGCTTCAGAATAAATACATTTAAAAATTTTAAAAAATCCGGACAAGCAACTTTTTTACTCTGACAAGTGAATGACAGATTTACTTGTTTGGAGGGCAAGCATATGAAAAGGCTTAAGGTCGAGCCCTGAATAATTTCCCTACCTATCCCTTGCTGCTGCCACTAAAAAAAAAAAAAAAAAAAAAAAAAAAAAAAAAAAAAATCCCTACCGACCCATGACCTCAACTGACAACAAACCAGAACCAAACTTTTTTTTTTTTTATGCCTTATTGTGGAAACAATCCCAAACATAGCTGTCCATCTCCACACATGGAGCTCTCATACAATAAGAAACTGATGCAACAGGCAATCCATATTACCTGATGCATCCCTTACTAAAAAGAAGTATACTTTACAGTTAGGTCTGGGCGATAAAACGATAATGAAAATTATCGCAATATAAATTTTCTCAATAAAACAATATCAAGTGTTTGATAAATGTTCGATAATGTTCGATAAATCGATAATCGTGCCACACTGAACATTTATTAGCTCGGCTCAAAGTCCAAACTGCAGCGCAGCGTTTATCAGATCAGATGTTTACTTGCTGAATACAATTAAATATATATATCTCACATTTCATAGTGCAGTTAATATTAGTAGGCTAACATTACAGTAAATCCGTGGTAAATGATGAGAATTTGTACGGAAAAGCCTTCTGACTGTATCGTTGCGCACAGTGTTTCTCCTGTTTGTCAGCGCTGTTTCATCTGCCTTTAAACTGGTTTAAATCACTGAAACATTTGTGTTCTTCGCTGAATTCAAGCGCTTCTCACTGGATCTCACAGCGCTGTTTAGTGGTCGTGTGATTAAGACACCTGTCAAGTTTGAAATCCACCGGACTAACGGTTCAAGAGATAAGTGGTTAACAGACAGACAAACGTTTCTGTAATTTATAGATAGTTAACAAAAAGAACAGATAAAAATACTGTTAAAGTACCGGACCGATAAGCAGTATCGGTAAGAGTGGTAATACCATTAAAACCTTAACAATATCCCTACCACAACGTGCGTGCACTTTCCTTCTCTCAAAAAATATAACTGCTATCTGCCACATAATGAAACATCCTAACAAAAGCTCTCGTTTATACAGGCTGTATATTTTTCTTTACTTTCAAAGCTATGGGTTAACTTTTGTCCAGCCGATCTAGGCGTTTTAAAACAAACACACAAAAAACCCAGAGAGCCTAAAAAACAATCCTAATAATAATGTAGGACCGCATATAGGTTTATTTTCGTTTTGTTACATTATTTAGGCTATTTTCAAATACTTCAAGTGTACAAATAAAAACAAAAATATATCAAGAAAACACAATCTATTGAGTCAGCATGATAAAGCCGTTAAAGGGACTGCTCACGTCTTTTGCGCGCTCAAGTTCGATTTCAAATGTAGGCGCGCGGTGTGCGCGCTCATGATGGAAGCAACGCGGTCGCGGTGCGACGCGCTCTTTTTTTTTTCGAGTGCGTCCACGCCGCATCGAGATAAAACATATAGTGTATAAAACCGAAACAAGTAGCGTTCTAACTGAATGAATACAGCTAAACTACCTATATCCCTTAGTGAGCACGAAGCAGCAGCGCAGCCAGCCACCGAGTGTTCTATGTGTGTGTGCTAAACTGTGGCGCTGTTACAAAATAGCCTAAATTAAAGCATTTAAAGTTGGGGATAAACCATAGGCTAATTATATTTAGATTTATATTATACAGTAATATATAACTGCTTATAAAGGAATACAAATCAAGGAGTAAATCATTGAAAATTTCTTTCTATTGGTAAAAAAAAAAAAAAAAACCGGTCGACCAATAAGAATGTCAGTCGACCAAGACGGCATCGACCGATTACTCGACTAAACGACTAAAGTTGACAGCCCTACAAACTTTCCTCCTCACCGTGTCTATATTGTCTTAATTTAAGACAAATATAGACATGTCCTCTTCCTGGCAGATTTTTTGTAACATCTTTAATTGATTGAAACTTCTGAATTATTTTCAAATAATTTAGCTATTTTCTTACAGCCAGTTTCTATTTTGTGATGCTCAACAATCTTTTGCTGCACATCAGAATTATATTCTTTGGTTTTACTCATTGTGATGGATAGGGATGTCAATTTTCACAAATTCCCATGATCGATCATAATTTAAATTAACAATCAATTAATTGATTGATCTGTTAGCCTTTATAGTGCGATATGCATCTACTGCAGTGGCTATGGCCAACAGCATGACAGCGTCTGCAAATGCTGCTCAAAACGCTATGTTCCTCACCAAATCAATGAGAAGGGTTTTAAATATAATTAAAGGGCTAGTAGGATTGTAAAATGTTTTGATGTGGTTGATAATTAAATTAATTATTTAATAATCAAAAATAACTACTAATACAACGTGTCACCAACGCGCCTCATATGCGCTTAGAATGTGTGACTGTTGTGGACGAGCTCTTCCTGGAACAACTGCACGCGCTGAATGAATCTGCTACCATTAAACTGGAGCACTTTGCTAGCACGTTGTTTATCTACAAGAAACGCATCCTATATGAGATTAATCATATATATTCAAAATAAACATAATATTACAAATTATATCTGCCCAAAATGACGCATGCACAAGTGAACTTTAAGTTATGTGCCATTCATTCAGAACTACTCATGTTGTGGACGCGCTCTTCCTGGAGCAACGCGACACGGCAGTAAACCCAAATAATTCACAATGTTTTATTACAATATTGTTCTCTTTATAATGTTATGTAATATTACAGTCCCAATAGTCATTATTAGTCGTGCACTGCCGTTTGAGCTGCACGTGCTGAAGCTGACGCTTTACTATAGAGTTAATTCTTAACCAAATGCATCCAATATGAGATAAATCAGATATAGATAGGCATCCACAAAATAAACAATATTACAACTTACATTTGCACAAAACAAAAGGCTGCGAATGCACACACAAACTAATAGTCTTGATGAAAGTGTAAAATGGTCCCAAACATAACTCCGGCACGCTTTCGCGGTTGAGCAGCACGCACGCGCATGAACCTGCTTAATCAATGATCGATAAGTTGTATCGATTAAATGTATTATCGGCAATTGTATTATCGTTGACATCCCTAGTGATGGATGATTAAGGGAATTTGGCCTTTGTGTTTCTTCATATTTAAACTCCTCTGAAACAAGAAAACATATCTATACAATTACATGTTCCTAGTCACCCTTGTTTGCTAAAAAAAAAGGTTAAACTTGTGCCTTTTGGGCATCCGGAAACAAAAAGTGTCCTTGTCCGTGGCCAAAATGTTATTTAGAGTGGCACTGGCAAAGTATGCATTTGGCTAATGCTTGTCTTCCTGCTAATTGTGTCCTAAGATTTTAAAAGTTGTCTAATCCATCCTTGCATTTACAATGTTATATATTTTTAGGAACGGTCAGAACCAATAGACTGACAGCTGCGGCCACTGATCAAGAAATTGAAACATTTATTAAAAAATGGCTTCATCTGTCAAGTGACCGAGACGGAGGGAGAAGAGAAAGGGAGAAACGGAGGAGGTCCCAAGACACCTGTAAGTCAGTTGTGTTTTTGCTATATGTGTATAATACCATGGTCTGTCTGAATACTTGATTATGGCCCTAGAAAATCTGTTTTATTTTTTCCCAAATTCCGTTTTTTCCTTTTTCATTTTTGCTAATTCCGTTTTTTCCATTTCCATGTTTGGGAATTCAGTTTTTTTTTTTTACCCTTACTGTTATTTTAGTCGTAAAAAGAGTGTGCTTGTAATGCTAATGATTAAAATGTACACAAATAAAATAGGAATGACCTTACATTTATTGAGGTAACAGACATTTACTCTTACTTTTCTGCACAAATACTGCATGATGCAACATAACACTGCACTCTAAGTTCTTCAAGTAACAATAAAATATGGTTATGAGCTTTAAAATGTCCAGTAAAATAAATTATATTAGTTTATGCCAGGTAAGCAGCCGAAAATGAATAGTTGAATAAAGTCGTTATTTTTGTTTGTTTTTTTGCGCACGAAAAGTATTCTCGTCGCTTGATAAACTTAAGATTGAGCCACTGTAGTCACTCAGACTATTTTAACAATGTTTTTAATACGTTTTCTGGGCTGGCAAGTTTCAATCCCTTAGAAGCCTATGGAGGAGTGATCCAGCTCTCAGATTTAATCAAAAATATCTTAATTTTTGTTCCGAAGATGAACGAAAGTCTTACGGGGTTGGAACAACATGAGGGAGAGTAATTACTGACAGAATTTTCATTTTTGGGTGAACTATCCCTTTAACTACTTTAGTTGACATGAGGCATGAACAATTCTTTTACAGCATTTATAAATCTTAGTTAATGTTCTCCCAAATGCATTATTTAAATCAAAAGTTGTGAACTAACATGAACAAACAGTGAATGACTGAAAAATTAAAAAAGCTTAATAAATAATGCAGTTCATGTTAGTTAATACTAGTTAATACATTAATTAATGTTAACAATTAAGGCCTTTTGGCCTCATTATACTTCTGCGTCGGACCTACGCCGGAGCTTCTACGCTGTAGGCAACGCGTTGGTTTTCATTTATACTTTTGCGTCGTTGTCCGCGTTGACGCGCTATTACACTTGTAGAGGGAGCATGTGAAACCCTAGGGAGCGGTCCTGGCAGACAAATCACAGCGCTTGCGTCCACATAGAGTTGACGTGTTGTTACATTTTTGGAGAGGTGCACGTCAGGGTACGCTGAAGGGTACGCGCGCTACACACAGCCTACGACGCAGCTACGGCGTGAGTTCGACGCAGAAGTATAAATAGGCCTTTAGAGTTACCAAACTGTTTAATGCACTGGTAGGTCCAGTCCATTTTTTCCCCATTCAGTATTAATGTGCTATTGCTAGTAAAACACTATTGTAAAATCAGCATTCTGTTACTGAGTCAACAGTTTTTGTTTTTTTGTGTATCCAATAAAGGCTTGCAAGATTGCCATGATGACGCAGATGGGCCCAGTCAAGGAGGTCAAATTCTTTAATTTTGGATGGCTCCATTTGTCAGTGTTTTAAAAGTGTGTTTACTTCTGCGTTGTCTTTTTTTTGGGATGACCAACTGGAAACATATTTTGTTTTTTGTTTAGTTTTAAGATATTTTATATGCACATATTTTGTGTTTGTTTATTATTACTATTTTTTTTTAGATTGCTTTCCAGTTTTGAAAATTGAAACTTGCACTTGGTTGTTCTTTGAAAATATTAATAAATAATGCAAATGTTTTCAGAAATGTGTTTAAATCATCTGTTGTAACTTTTTTTAACATAGAAAGGGGGCATTTTTAAATTTCTCTTTAGTGTATATTTCTCTTAGTGTCAGGCACAGCATGCACACACAAAAACACACAGTTATGGTTTATTTATGTAATTCTTGACACACATGTGGCTGAACAAATGGCCTGCTTGTGGACCAGATCTGGCAAACCGGAGTGAATTGCAAAAGTGCCACCATTCCATTCTGCATGAGGAATGTTGGGAAAGACCAGGGTTTGTATAAAAATCAACTGTGGCCAGGTGTGGTTTATTTGGTTTGTGTTTGGGTTACATGTGGCATTGCTATGGCTTAATTGTGGCCCAAATCTGGCAAACAGGAGGGGACTGCCTTAAGTGCCATAATTTGCATCTGGCCCACATACCGCGTGAAATGATGGCACTTGAACGGTCCGTTCCTGTTTGCCAGATTTGGACCACAATTAGCCCAAAGCAATGCCGCATGTCAGCCATAAACAAAACAAATGAAGCAGAACTGGCCCACATCTGGCCCAGACACCAAAATTGCTGTGGCCCACACTTGACACTTTCATCTGGCCCACATACCGCATGGAATGATGGCACTTGGGCGGTCTGCTCCTGTTTGCCAGATTTGGGCCACAATTAAGCCATAGCAATGCCGCATGTCAGCCGTAAACAAAACAAATGAAGCAGAACTGGCCCACATCTGGCCCAGACACCAAAATTGCTGTGGCCCAGATCTGGCCCACACTTGACACTTTCATCTGGCCCACATACCGCGTGGAATGATGGCACTTGGGCGGTCCGCTCCTGTTTGCCAGATTTGGGCCACAATTAAGCCATAGCAATGCCGCATGTCAGCCGTAAACAAAACAAATGAAGCAGAACTGGCCCACATCTGGCCCAGACACCAAAATTGCTGTGGCCCAGATCTGGCCCACACTTGACACTTTCATCTGGCCCACATACCACGTGGAATGATGGCACTTGGGCGGTCCGCTCCTGTTTGCCAGATTTGGGCCACAATTAAGCCATAGTAATGCCGCATGTCAGCCGTAAACAAAACAAATGAAGCAGAACTGGCCCACATCTGGCCCAGACACCAAAATTGCTGTGGCCCAGATCTGGCCCACACTTGACACTTTCATCTGGCCCACATACCGCGTGGAATGATGGCACTTGGGCGGTCCGCTCCTGTTTGCCAGATTTGGGCCACAATTAAGCCATAGCAATGCCGCATGTCAGCCGTAAACAAAACAAATGAAGCAGAACTGGCCCACATCTGGCCCAGACACCAAAATTGCTGTGGCCCAATTCCGGCCCACACTTGACACTTTCATCTGGCCCACATACCGCGTGGAATGATGGCACTTGGGCGGTCCGCTCCTGTTTGCCAGATTTGGGCCACAATTAAGCCATAGTAATGCCGCATGTCAGCCGTAAACAAAACAAATGAAGCAGAACTGGCCCACATCTGGCCCAGACACCAAAATTGCTGTGGCCCAGATCCGGCCAACAGTTGACACTTTCATCTGGCCCACATACCCTTTGAACTTTAAACTGTGGGCTAGATGTGGGCCAGTTCTGCTTCATTTGTTTTGTTTATGGCTGACATGCGGCATTGCTATGGCTTAATTGTGGCCCAAATCTGGCAAACAGGAGCGGACCGCCCAAGTGCCATCATTCCACGCGGTATGTGGGCCAGATGAAAGTGTCAAGTGTGGGCCGGAATTGGGCCACAGCAATTTTGGTGTCTGGGCCAGATGTGGGCCAGTTCTGCTTCATTTGTTTTGTTTACGGCTGACATGCGGCATTGCTATGGCTTAATTGTGGCCCAAATCTGGCAAACAGGAGCGGACCGCCCAAGTGCCATCATTCCACGCGGTATGTGGGCCAGATGAAAGTGTCAACTGTGGGCCGGATCTGGGCCACAACAATTTTGCTATCTGGGTGTCTGGCTGATGAAACATCAGAAGGAGTCAATAATATGAATAGAAAGATCAAGTTCAAGTTCAAAGACTCTTTTGCCAGAAATATGTTAAGTAGGTCAAATATGGACCACTGTCTGGCTGATGAAACATCAGGAGTCAATTAGTATGAATAGAAAGATCCCGTTCAAGGATTCTCTGGCAAGATATATGTACAGAAATGTAACATTTGAATTACTGAAGAAACATCAGAAGGAGTCTAAGAGTATGAATAGAAAAATCAAGTTCAAGGATTCTCTGGCAAGCCTTGCATAATACTTTGGAAAGAAATTTCTTACTACAAGAAATATGTTAAGTAGGTCAAATATGGACCACTGTCTGGTTAATAAAACATCAGGAGTCTATGAGTATTTATAGAAAGCTCAAGGTCAAAGACTCTTTGGCCAGAAATATGTTAAGTAGATCAAATATGGACCACTCTCTGGCTGATGAAACATTAGAAGGAGTCAATTAGTATGAATAGAAAGAACCCGTTCAAGGATTCTCTGGCAAGATATATGTACAGAAATGTAATATTTGAACTACTGAAGAAACATAAGGAGTCTAAGAGTATGAATAGAAAGTACAAGATTACGGACTCTTTGTCCAGAAATGTGTTCTTAAGGGCAAATATGGTCTAATCTATGGTTGAAGTAAAATCAAAAGAAGCCAATGAGTATGCATAGTAAGTTAGCCTTTGAAAAGACTTTGGCCAGAAATATGTTAAGTAGGTCAAATATGGACCACTTTCTGGCTGATGAAACATCAGAAGGAGTCTATGAGTATTTATAAAAAGTTCAAGTTCAAGTTCAAAGACACTTTGGCCAGATATGTGTTAAGTGGGTCAAATATGGACCACTGTCTGGCTGATGAAACATCAAAAGGAGTCAATGAGTATGAATAGAAAGATCAAGTTCAAGAATTCTCTGGCAAGATATATTTACAAAAAGTCATATTTGAACTACTGTCCTTCTGTCTAAGAGTACTTATAGAAAGTTCAAGTTCAAGTTCAAAGACTCTTTGGCCTGAAATATGTTAAGTAGGTCAAATATGGACCACTGTCTGGCTGATGAAACATCAGGAGTCAATTAGTATGAATAGAAAGATCCCGTTCAAGGATTCTCTGGCAAGATATATGTACAGAAATGTAACATTTGAACTACTGAAGAAACATCAGAAGGAGTCTAAGAGTATGAATAGAAAAATCAAGTTCAAGGATTCTCTGGCAAGCCTTGCATAATACTTTGGAAAGAAATTTCTTACTACAAGAAATATGTTAAGTAGGTCAAATATGGACCACTGTCTGGTTAATAAAACATCAGGAGTCTATGAGTATTTATAGAAAGCTCAAGGTCAAAGACTCTTTGGCCAGAAATATGTTAAGTAGATCAAATATGGACCACTCTCTGGCTGATGAAACATTAGAAGGAGTCAATTAGTATGAATAGAAAGAACCCGTTCAAGGATTCTCTGGCAAGATATATGTACAGAAATGTAATATTTGAACTACTGAAGAAACATAAGGAGTCTAAGAGTATGAATAGAAAGTACAAGATTACGGACTCTTTGTCCAGAAATGTGTTCTTAAGGGCAAATATGGTCTAATCTATGGTTGAAGTAAAATCAAAAGAAGCCAATGAGTATGCATAGTAAGTTAGCCTTTGAAAAGACTTTGGCCAGAAATATGTTAAGTAGGTCAAATATGGACCACTTTCTGGCTGATGAAACATCAGAAGGAGTCTATGAGTATTTATAAAAAGTTCAAGTTCAAGTTCAAAGACACTTTGGCCAGATATGTGTTAAGTGGGTCAAATATGGACCACTGTCTGGCTGATGAAACATCAAAAGGAGTCAATGAGTATGAATAGAAAGATCAAGTTCAAGAATTCTCTGGCAAGATATATTTACAAAAAGTCATATTTGAACTACTGTCCTTCTGTCTAAGAGTACTTATAGAAAGTTCAAGTTCAAGTTCAAAGACTCTTTGGCCTGAAATATGTTAAGTAGGTCAAATATGGACCACTGTCTGGCTGATGAAACATCAGGAGTCTATGAGTATTTATAGAAAGTTCAAGATTAAGGACTCTTTGTCCAGAAATGTGGTCATAAGGTCAAAAATGGTCTAATCTATGGTTGAAGTACAATCAAAATAAGTCTATGAGTATGCATGGTAATGTAAGGATTCAGGGCGGATCTAATCCGTGGGGAATTTGCATAAATTAATTAATAATTGGTAATTAATAATTATTCATACATGTTTGGATTAGATCAGTCTTACATTGAATTTACTCTCCCTCTAAGGGAGGATCTATCATTTTACCTGCATGCATACGTGTATCCTTGCATTTTAACGACAAGTTGACGTTTTACAGACAGGTAAAATTTAATTAGCTCAATTGTCAGATTAATATTGGGGGAATCCCACATATCATCTTACTTCATAGGATTTCAGGAAACGCAATTCTCTGGCCAGAAGAACTGGGTTTTCTGCCCTATAAACACATACTCTTTAAAGTATGTTTAATTTATAAAGCCGTAGCTTGATCTATTCATTTCAGAGACCTGGAGTATGAGCAGACACAGTAACATCAATCAAAATGAATATAATGGATTTAATAAAGGCATGACTACTTATGTATTTACTACGGTTACACGGGATATATGTATTTACAAACACATAGACATCAATGAACAATACAATAAGACATCAATGAACGAGAAATGCGTAAAGTTTGGACAATGGATAACTTACACGCGTGAGCGAGTAAGAGAGAGAGGAAAGGGGATGGGGAGAGAGAGAACAGAGAAATTGGGAGAATTTCATTGGCAGGAAGACATTCACCTCTCTGATAACAACACGAAACATCATCTTAAAACTTCTTAGAAGCTCTATGAAGAGATATACTTGCAATCAACTTATGTTATGGTCTCTCTCTGTGTCGCGGAAATCCTGCGCGGCCTTGTCTGGCCGCGTGCGTGAGAGGATTCCTTTGTGTGTGAGGAAGCATCACGTGGGCTGCTTGGCGCGCGTGTTGAACGGAGGTTCACAGTCTTTGGGGTAACATTACCGAAGGAAAATAGTTCGGCTGAGTTCGTTTCACTTCGTAGAACGGAGGAATCACGAGGAGTTAATGTTCCATCTGTGCATGGCTGGCGAAGAAGCGCGTGCTTCGCTCGGTCCGGCGCGTCACGCGGTCACGTGCGCGTGTTTCTCCTTCAAAGCGAGCGCGCGCTCGTTTAAAGGTCCCTTGTAGATGGATTTACTGAAGAGATATGTCACGGGGTTTTCTTTTCAATCGTCGATTGGAATTAAACACAGAGACTAATGCCGCGTTCCAGGCAACCTGTAACCCGTGTTTTTCCAACCTTATACCCGTGAAAGTGCACTGGAACGGCAGTCAAACCCGTGACTTCCCACCCGTGAACTCGTACTAGATCGATGTACTCCCAGTTACGAGTTCTGACGTCACATAGCCCGCAAAACCATACCAAACAACAATGGCAGCCCCTACGGATGCAGTGTTTCTGCAGGCGGTACACAGTGAGAATACACTTTAGGACAATATAACGTTGCAGTCAAATTAATAATAATATAATAATAATGATAATAATACACACAAGATTATGTATTACAATGTCATGTGTCTGAAACAATAAGTATGTATATACACACACGATTATGTATTACAATGTTATGTGTCTGAAAAAATAAGTATGTATATTGCGCTCAGGTAGTTTGGCGTGACTGGCCTGGAATGCTACAAAGTCGTGAGTCGTGGTTTGAAGTCGGGATTTACGTGCTCAAAAACCTGCCTGGAACGCAGCATTATCTACAACTGAAAAACACAAACTAAACTAGAAACAAATAAAAGAAAGGCGAAGAGCTCGCCCGGAGGCGAGACGTTACATCATGACACGAGGACACGGGAGGAAGAGAGGGAGAACAGGGGGAGGTTCAGTCCTCTTTAGAGGAACTGGAGTCCACACCTCTGAGGTGCGAACTGGCCAATGACATTCAACGAAACTTTTGGCGGCCAAATTCTCTTTGTCTTGTCAAAGTTAAACTATGGCCGTGTCCGCCTCTTTTATGACCAGTCAGAATTTGTCAGAATCATTCCACAAGATGATAAAAACATAGAAAACATACATTTTACTGTAATCTTCTGTATCTGACCAAATCAGTTGGAACGAGATAATTAAAACGGTACCAAACACAACATTTACACATAATTGGAATATGAAGATACATTTAATACATAACTTTTAAACTCTCAAGAGTTTCACTGATACGCTAGGAGATCATTTCTAAACTACCATGGACTGGGAAACACACAGACATTCAGGAATATATCATATAATTGGTAATGGCTCGTTTCATGCGTGTAATGTAAAGGTTCATTATGTGTGTGTGTTGGTTCGTGTGTGTGTGTGTCAGAGTTCTGTTATCTCTCTTGTAGAGATGGGGGATGGCATGGAATGTTAAAAGCATTTTATGACTCTGGCCATTCCTGAGAGAGAGAGTGTGTGTGTGTGTGTTGCATTCAGTCTTTTTGGGTCTTTAGCAGGATGTATTTAGTTATTCAGATTCACCCTTTTAGCCCAGTCCTTACAGTAAGTTAGCCTTTGAAAAGACTTTGGCCAGAAACATGTTAAGTAGGTCAAATTTGGACCACTGTCTGGCTGATGAAACATCAGAAGGAGTCAATTAGTATGAATAGAAAGATCCCGTTCACGGATTCTCTGGCAAGATATATGTACATAAATGTAATATTTGAACTACTGAAGAAACATCAGAAGGTGTCCAAGAGTATGAATAGAAAGATCAAGTTCAAGGATTCTCTGGCATGCCTTGGATAATACTTTGGAAAGAAATTTCTTACTACAAGAAATATGTTAATTAGGTCAAATATGGACCACTGTCTGGTTGATGAAACATCAGAAGGAGTCTATGAGTGTTTATAGAAAGTTCAATTTCTAAGACTCTTTGGCCAGAAATATAAGTAGGTCAAATAAGGACCACTGTCTGGCTGATGAAACATCAGAAGGAGTCAATGAGTATGAATAGAAAGATCAGGTTCAAGGATTCTCTGGCAAGCCTTGGATAATACTTTGGTAAGAAATTTCTTACTACAAGAAATATGTTAAGTAGGTCAAATATGGACCACTGTCTGGCTGATGAAACATCAGAAGGAGTCTAAGAGTACTTATAGAAAGTTCAAGTTCAATTTCAAAGACTCTTTGGCCTGAAATATGATAAGTAGGTTAAATATGGACCACTGTCTGGCTGATGAAACATCAGAAGGAGTCAATAAGTATGAATCAAAAGATCAAGTTCAAGTTCAAAGACTCTTTGGCCAGAAATATGTTAAGTAGGTCAAATATGGACCACTGTCTGGCTGATGAAACATCAGAAGGAGTCAATAATATGAATAGAAAGATCAAGTTCAAGTTCAAAGACTCTTTTGCCAGAAATATGTTAAGTAGGTCAAATATGGACCACTGTCTGGCTGATGAAACATCAGAAGGAGTCAATTAGTATGAATAGAAAGATCCCGTTCAAGGATTCTCTGGCAAGATATATGTACAGAAATGTAACATTTGAACTACTGAAGAAACATCAGAAGGAGTCTAAGAGTATGAATAGAAAAATCAAGTTCAAGGATTCTCTGGCAAGCCTTGCATAATACTTTGGAAAGAAATTTCTTACTACAAGAAATATGTTAAGTAGGTCAAATATGGACCACTGTCTGGTTAATAAAACATCAGGAGTCTATGAGTATTTATAGAAAGCTCAAGGTCAAAGACTCTTTGGCCAGAAATATGTTAAGTAGATCAAATATGGACCACTCTCTGGCTGATGAAACATTAGAAGGAGTCAATTAGTATGAATAGAAAGAACCCGTTCAAGGATTCTCTGGCAAGATATATGTACAGAAATGTAATATTTGAACTACTGAAGAAACATAAGGAGTCTAAGAGTATGAATAGAAAGTACAAGATTACGGACTCTTTGTCCAGAAATGTGTTCTTAAGGGCAAATATGGTCTAATCTATGGTTGAAGTAAAATCAAAAGAAGCCAATGAGTATGCATAGTAAGTTAGCCTTTGAAAAGACTTTGGCCAGAAATATGTTAAGTAGGTCAAATATGGACCACTTTCTGGCTGATGAAACATCAGAAGGAGTCTATGAGTATTTATAAAAAGTTCAAGTTCAAGTTCAAAGACACTTTGGCCAGATATGTGTTAAGTGGGTCAAATATGGACCACTGTCTGGCTGATGAAACATCAAAAGGAGTCAATGAGTATGAATAGAAAGATCAAGTTCAAGAATTCTCTGGCAAGATATATTTACAAAAAGTCATATTTGAACTACTCTCCTTCTGTCTAAGAGTACTTATAGAAAGTTCAAGTTCAAAGACTCTTTGGCCTGAAATATGTTAAGTAGGTCAAATATGGACCACTGTCTGGCTGATGAAACATCAGGAGTCTATGAGTATTTATAGAAAGTTCAAGATTAAGGACTCTTTGTCCAGAAATGTGGTCATAAGGTCAAAAATGGTCTAATCTATTGTTGAAGTACAATCAAAATAAGTCTATGAGTATGCATGGTAAGTTAGCCTTTGAAAAGACTTTGGCCAGAAACATGTTAAGTAGGTCAAATTTGGACCACTGTCTGGCTGATGAAACATCAGAAGGAGTCAATTAGTATGAATAGAAAGATCCCGTTCACGGATTCTCTGGCAAGATATATGTACATAAATGTAATATTTGAACTACTGAAGAAACATCAGAAGGTGTCCAAGAGTATGAATAGAAAGATCAAGTTCAAGGATTCTCTGGCAAGCCTTGGATAATACTTTGGAAAGAAATTTCTTACTACAAGAAATATGTTAATTAGGTCAAATATGGACCACTGTCTGGTTGATGAAACATCAGAAGGAGTCTATGAGTGTTTATAGAAAGTTCAATTTCTAAGACTCTTTGGCCAGAAATATAAGTAGGTCAAATAAGGACCACTGTCTGGCTGATGAAACATCAGAAGGAGTCAATGAGTATGAATAGAAAGATCAGGTTCAAGGATTCTCTGGCAAGCCTTGGATAATACTTTGGTAAGAAATTTCTTACTACAAGAAATATGTTAAGTAGGTCAAATATGGACCACTGTCTGGCTGATGAAACATCAGAAGGAGTCTAAGAGTACTTATAGAAAGTTCAAGTTCAATTTCAAAGACTCTTTGGCCTGAAATATGATAAGTAGGTTAAATATGGACCACTGTCTGGCTGATGAAACATCAGAAGGAGTCAATAAGTATGAATCGAAAGATCAAGTTCAAGTTCAAAGACTCTTTGGCCAGAAATATGTTAAGTAGGTCAAATATGGACCACTGTCTGGCTGATGAAACATCAGAAGGAGTCAATAATATGAATAGAAAGATCAAGTTCAAGTTCAAAGACTCTTTTGCCAGAAATATGTTAAGTAGGTCAAATATGGACCACTGTCTGGCTGATGAAACATCAGAAGGAGTCAATTAGTATGAATAGAAAGATCCCGTTCAAGGATTCTCTGGCAAGATATATGTACAGAAATGTAACATTTGAACTACTGAAGAAACATCAGAAGGAGTCTAAGAGTATGAATAGAAAGATCAAGTTCAAGGATTCTCTGGCAAGCCTTGGATAATACTTTGGAAAGAAATTTCTTACTACAAGAAATATGTTAAGTAGGTCAAATATGGACCACTGTCTGGTTGATGAAACATCAGAAGGAGTCTATGAGTATTTATAGAAAGTTCAAGTTCTAAGACTCTTTGGCCAGAAATATGTTAAGTAGGTCAAATATGGACCACTCTCTGGCTGATGAAACATCAGAAGGAGACAATTAGTATAAATAGAAAGATCCCGTTCAAGGATTCTCTGGCAAGATATATGTACAGAAATGTAATATTTGAACTACTGAAGAAACATCAGGAGTCTAAGAGTATGAATAGAAATTAAAAGATTAAGGACTCTTTGTCCAGAAATGTGTTCATAAGGGCAAATATGGTCTAATCTATGGTTGAAGTCAAATCAAAAGAAGTCTATGAGTATGCATAGTAAGTTAGCCTTTGAAAAGACTTTGGCCAGAAATATGTTAAGTAGGTCAAATATGGACCACTGTCTGGCTGATGAAACATCAGAAGGAGTCTATGAGTATTTATAAAATGTTCAAGTTCAAGTTCAAAGACACTTTGGCCAGAAATATGATAAGTAGGTCAAATATGGACCACTTTCTGGCTGATGAAACATCAGAAGGAGTCAATGAGTATGAATAGAAAGATCAAGTTCAAGGATTCTCTGGCAAGCCTTGGATAATACTTTGGTAAGAAATTTCTTACTGCAAGAAATATGTTAAGTAGGTCAAATATGGACCACTGTCTGGTTGATGAAACATCAGAAGGAGTCTATGAGTATTTATAGAAAGTTCAAGTTCTAAGACTCTTTGGCCAGAAATATGTTAAGTTGGTCAAATATGGACCACTCTCTGGCTGATGAAACATCAGAAGGAGTCTATAAATATTTATAAAATGTTCAAGTTCAAGTTCAAACACACTTTGGCCAGAAATATGATAAGTAGGTCAAATATGGACCACTTTCTGGCTGATGAAACATCAGAAGGAGTCTATGAGTATTTATAGAAAGTTCAAGATTAAGGACTCTCTGTCCAGAAATGTGGTCATAAGGTCAAATATGGTCTAATCTATGGTTGAAGTCAAATCAAAAGAAGTCTATGAGTATGCATAGTAAGTTAGCCTTTGAAAAGACTTTGGCCAGACATATGTTAAGTAGGTCAAATATGGACCACTGTCTGGCTGATGAAACATCGGAAGGAGTCTATGAGTATTTATAAAATGTTCAAGTTCAAGTTCAAAGACACCTTGGCCAGAAATATGTTAAGTAGGTCAAATATGGACCACTGTCTGGCTGATGAAACCTCAGAAGGATTCAATGAGTATGTATAGAAAGATCAAGTTAAATGATTTTCTGAACAGATATGTGTTCATAGGGTCAAATATGGTCTAATTTATGGTTGAAGTAACATCAGATGGAGTCTATGGGTATTCATAGAAAGTACAAGATTAAGGACTCTTTGTCCAGAAATGTGTTCATAAGGGCAAATATGGTCTAATCTATGGTTGAAGTAAAATCAAAAGAAGTCATGAGTATGCAAAGTAAGTTAGCCTTTGAAATGACTTTGGCCAGAAATATGTTAAGTAGGTCAAATATGGACCACTACCTGGCTGATAAAACATCAGGAGGAGTCAATAAGTATGAATAGAAAGATCCCGTTCAAGGATTCTATGGCAAGGTATATGTACAGAAATGTAATATTTGAACTACTGAAGAAACATCAGAAGGAGTCTAAGAGTATGAATAGAATGAAGTTCAAGGATTCTCTGGCAAGCCTCGGATAATACTTTGCAGAGAAATTTCTTACTACAAGAAATATGTTAAATATGTTCCCGCAACAAACAGAAGTTGTCTAAGTCTTATATAGAAAGTTCAAGTTCAAGTTCAAAGACTCTTTGCCCTGAAATATGTTAAGTAGGTCAAATATGGATCACTGTCTGGCTGATGAAACATCAGAAGGAGTCTATGAGTATTTATAGAAAGTTCATGGACTCTTTCTAAAAAATAGGTTCCAAAATGTCATATTTGAACTACTGAGGAAACAACAGGAGTCCATGAGAGTGCATAGAAAGTTCAAAATCGAGGACTCTTTGGCCAAAAATCTGTTTAGTAGGTCAAATAAGTGAATACGTTAGTTGCACTATACAATGTAATGCAAAAGCACATATGTGTTTTCTTAATGCATAGAGTAATGTTAGATTTTGTATGCAATGAATCACAATAACACATGTGTTATAAACAATCAACAACGGAATAAGATAGTTATTATATGCATTGCATTGTAAAAAGTAAACAGCTTATTTTTATTCTTCAGTGAAAAACTTTAGATCATGTGTGCAATGCAATGCAACAGCACAAATGTTACCTTTTCGTCGCACAACGGATTGACGTCGTTCTTCTATGCATTGTTATCCAACAGGTAAATACAATGGTTTCCCTTCAATACACAATTGAATAAGTTGTTGTATCCAATGCGAAAGTTCATATGTTATGTGTTTTCTTTTCATTGAGTTAGTCAGATCAATGCAATGCAACGCAGTGCAACGAATTAGAACAGGTGGCGTACCGCAATTATTTCCCTTCAAATAAACAATGAACGAATTACGTTAGCTCGTCTGTGCAGTGCAACAAATATTATCTCTTCGTTACACACGAACAATGAGATAGTTCTTCTATGCATTTTAAAGCAACATCTCATGTTCTGTTTTCTTCTTGCACAAAGTTAGATTTAGCACTCTCATTGCACAAAGTTAGATTTTTAATGCAACGAAACAGCAAACAATGTTATCTCTTCAATGCATAACATAATGAGTTAGTTCTTATATGCATTGCAATGCACATGCACAGCTTACATGTTATTCTTTAATGCACAACGTTACATTGGGTGTGCAATGCAATGCAACCGCGAAAAAGTTTTTTGTAGTACAAAAAGCTAATGCAATGATATCCTTTCAATACACAACTGAATAAGTTAGTTGTAGTATGCAAAACAATGCAACTGCTCATATGTTATCTTTTTGTTGCACAACGGAATGAGGTAGGATTGTGATGAAAATTGTGATTTCCCTTCAATACACAACTGAATAAGTTAGTTGTATGTTCTATGTTATTCTTCAATGCACAAGGTTAGATCGTGTGTGGAATGAAATGCAACCACGAATGAGTTTTTTTTTGTATAACAGAAGGCTAATGCATTGATTTCCCTAAATAAGTCAGTTGTAGTATGCAATGCAAAGCAAAAGCACATATGTGTTTTCAAATTGCACAGAGGAATGTTAGATATTTTGTTAGATATAGATATACAAACATGTTATCTCTGTAATGCATATCGGAATGAGTTAGTTATTGTATAGATTGCAAATGCAACAAGTTGCATAGCTTATATGTTATTCTTCAATGCACAACGTTTGATTGTGTGGTAAGGTAACTCTTCTATGCATTTTAATGCAAAAAGGAAATGCAATGATTTACCTTCAACACACAACTGAATAAGTTAGTTATAGTATACAATGCAATGCAAAAGGACATATGTGTTTTCTTATTGCATAGGAATAAGTTAGATCTTTTATTCAATGCAATACCAAAAATGTTATCTTATCGTTGCACAACGGAATGAATAGTTATTGTAGGCATTGTAATGGAAGAGCTAAGTTCCTTCAAAAATATGTGTTCCTTCAAAACACAAATTGACAGTTTGGTTGTAGTATGCAATGCAGCGCAATATTCAATAGTGTATGTTATTCTTCAATGCAAAACGTTAGATCTTGTTGCAATTAAATGCAACAGCATAAATGTTACCTCTTCCAATGCAAAACGGAATGAGTTAGTTATTATATGCATTGCAAATGCAACAAGTGCATAGCTTATATGTTATTCTTCAATGCACAAGGTTAGATCGTGTGTGCAATGCAACCGCGAATGAGGTTTTTTGTAATGCAGCAGGTTAATCAATGATTTCCCTAAATAAGTTTATAGTATGAAATGCAATGCAAAAAACATGTTTTCTTTTTGCAAAGAGGAATAGGTTAGGTCTTTTATGCAAGGCAATGCAACAGCAAAAATGTTATCTCTATAATGCACATCGGAATTAGTTATTGTAGACATTTCAATGCAACAAGTGCATATTATATGTTTTTTTTCAATCCACAACGTTTGATCGCGTGTGCAATGCAACAGCAAAAATGTTATCTCTGTAATGCACATCGGAATGAGTTAGTTATTGTATGCATTGCAAATGCAAAGCTTATATGTTATTCTTCAATGCACAATGGAATGAGTTAGTTCTTATATGCATTGCAATGCAACACGTGCATAGCTTATATGTTATTCTTCAATGCATAACGTTTGACCGTGTGTGCAATACAACATCACAAATGTTATCTCTTCACTGCACAACGGAATAAGGTAACTCTTCTATGCATTTTAATGCAAAAAGGTAATGCAATGATTTACAGTTTGGGTGTAGCAACGCAAAATTTCAATAGCTTATGTTAATTCATCAATACAAAACGTTAGATCTTGTTGCAATTCAATGCAACAGCAAAATGTTATCTTTTCACTGCACAACGGAATAAGGTAACTCTTCTATGCATTTTAATGCAAAAAAAGGAAATGCAATGATTTACCTTCAATACACAACTGAATGAGTTAGTTGTTTGCAGTCCAATGCAATATAATCTAGATATTTTATGCAATGCAATGCAACAGCAAAATGGTATCTCTGTAATGCACATTGGAATAAGTTAGTTATTGTATGCATTGCACAATTAATACACAAATTAATACTTTGGTTGTAGTATGCAATGCAACGCAAAATTTCAATAGCTTATGTTATTCTTCAATACAAAATGTTAGATCGTGTTGCAATTCAAAGCAACAGCAAAAATGTTACCTCTTTAATGCACAACGGAATGAGTTACTTATAATAGTTACTTCTTAAAATGCATTGCAATGCAACAAGTGCATAGCTTATATGGTATTTTTCAATGCACAAGTTAGATCGTGTGTGCAATGCAATGTAACCGCGAATGAGTTTTTTTGTAATGCAAAAGGCTTAATGCAATGATTTTCCTAAATAAGTTAGTTGCAATACAATGCTGAAGCACATGTGTTTTCAAATTGCACAGGGGATATGTTAGATATTTTATGCAATGCAACTACAAAAATGTTATCTCTGTAATGCACATCGGAATGAGTTAGTTATTGTATGCATTGCAAATGCAAAGCTTATATGTTATTCTTCAATGCACAACGTTTGATCGTGTGTGCAATGCAACTGCACAAATGTCATCTCTTCACTGCACAACGGAATAAGGTAACTCTTCTATGCATTTTAATGCAAAAAGGTAATGCAATGATTTACAGTTTGGGTGTAGCAACGCAAAATTTCAATAATGTTACGTTAGATCTTGTTGCAATTCAATGCAACAGCAAAATGTTACCTCTTCAATGGAGTTACTTCTTATATGCATTGCACTGCAACAAGTGCATAGCTTATATGTTATTTTTCATTGCACAAGGTTAGATCGTGTGTGCAGTGCAATGCAACCGCGAATGAGTTTTTAGGCAAATGAAATGATTTCCCTAAATAAGGTAGTTGTAGTGCCTTCACGCATGGTCTTGTATCAACAAAAACATGCGTTCTACTTCAGTGTACAACGGAATAAGTTAGTTATTGGATACAGTTCAGTGAAACAGGTCATATGTTATATGATATCTCTTTAATGCACAACTGAAAACGTTAGCTTTGCATGCAATAAATGCACAACGGATTAATTTATATCGTGCATGCAATGCATTATCACATGTCTTGTGCTATTTCTTCAATGCACAAGGGAATTAATAACTTCTGTATGCGTTGCAATGCAACAGTTCATGTGCGATATCTTCATTGCACAGTGAAATAAGTTAAACTCAGTATAACTCTATTACTTAATTTGAGCAAGAGCACATTTTGTGTGTTATCTCTTAAATGAACAGCAAAATTAGTTAGTTGTTTTATGCATTGGAATGCAAAAGTATGAATGTTGTCAAGCCTTCGGATGTCAAACGCGTATATTCGGATGTTCATCACCTTAACTCATTTTAATGTTTATTGGAGAGATTACATGTGCATGTTGCATTGCATTACAATATTTAACTTTGAAGAATGCAAAAGGGAATAAGTTAGTTCTTGTATTCAACAAAATAAGGAACATTCTAGAAAAACTCATAGACTCCTTCTGATGTTCAACAGCCGGGAAGTGGTCCATGTTTGACATATTAAACACATTTCTAGACAAAGAGTCCTTAATCTTGAACTTTCCATACATACTCATAGACTCTTTCTGATGTTTCATCAGTAGTTCAAATGTGGATTTTTGTACAATATTGCCAGAGAATCCTTGAACTTGTTCTTTCTATGCATACTCATTGACTCCTCCTGATGTTTCATAAGCCAGACAGTGGTCCATATTTGACCTACTTAACCTATTCAACCGTAGATTAGACCATAAGAGTGGTCTAAGAGTCCTTAATCTTGAACTTTCTATACATACTCATAAACTCCTGATGTTTCATCAGTAGTTCAAATGTGGCTTTTTGTACATATTGCCTGTTTCTTCAGCCAGACAGTGGTCCATGTTTGACCTACTTAACATATTTCTGGCCAAAGTCTTTTAAAAGGCTAACTTACTATGCATACTCATAGACTTCTTTTGATGTTACTTCAACCATAGATTAGACCATATTTGACCTTATGAACACATTTCTGGACTAAGAGTCCTTAATCTTGAACTTTCTATACATACCATAAACTCTTGATCAGTAGTTCAAATGTGGCTTTTTGTACATATTTTCAGAGAATCCTTAATCTTGAACATTCTATACATACTCATAGACTCCTTCTGATGTTTCATCAGCAAGACAGTAGTCCATAATTGACCTACTTAACATATTTCTGTACAAAGAGTCATTGAACTTGAACTTTCCATAAATATTCATTGACTCCTTCTGATGTTTCTTCAGCCAGACAGTAGTCCATGTTTGACCTACTTAACATATTTCTGGCCAAAGTCTTTTAAAAGTCTAACTTACTATGCAAACTCATAGACTTCTTTTGATGTTACTTCAACCATAGATTAGACCATATTCGACCTTATGAAAACATTTCTGCACTAAGAGTCCTTAACTTTCTATACATACTCATAGACTCCTTCTGATGTTTCATCAGCCAGACAGTGGTCCATATTTGACCTACTTAACATATTTCTGGCCAAAGAGTCTTTGAACTTGAACTTTCTATACATACTCATTGACTCCTTCTGATGTTTCATCAGCCAGACAGTGGTCCATATTTGACCTACTTAACATATTTTTGTCCAAAGAGTCGTGGAACTTGAACTTTCCATAAATACTAATTGACTCTTTCTGATGTTTCTTCAGCCAGAC
Organism: Rhinichthys klamathensis goyatoka; assembly: GCF_029890125.1. NCBI lineage: Eukaryota > Metazoa > Chordata > Actinopteri > Cypriniformes > Leuciscidae > Rhinichthys > Rhinichthys klamathensis. Next base: position 181,716 of record NW_026607320.1, read on the forward strand.
AGTTGTCCATGTTACTTCAACCATTAGACCATATTTGACCGTATGAACACATTTCTGGACTAAGAGTCCTTAATCTTGAACTTTCTATAAATATACACTCCTTCTGATGTTTCATCAGTACTTCAAATGTGGCTTTTTGTACATATTGCCAGAGAATCCTTGAACTTGATCTTTCTATTCATACTCATTGAGTCCTTCTGATGTTTCTTCAGCCAGACAGTGGTCCATGTTTGACCTACTTAACATATTTCTGGCCAAAGTCTTTTAAAAGTCTAACTTACTATGCAAACTCATAGACTTCTTTTGATGTTACTTCAACCATAGATTAGACCATATTTGACCTTATGAACACTTTTCTGGACTAAGAGTCCTTAATCTTGAACTTTCTATACATATACACTCCTTCTGATGTTTCATTAGTATTTGAACAATGTGGCTTTTTGTACATATTGCCAGAGAATCCTTGAACTTGATCTTTCTATTCATACTCATTGAGTCCTTCTGATGTTTCATCAGCCAGACAGTGGTCCATATTTGACCTACTTAACATATTTCTGGCCAAAGTCTTTTCAAATGCTAACTTACTATGCATACTCATAGACTTCTTTTGATGTTTCATCAGCCAGACAGTGGTCCATATTTGACCTACTTAACATATTTCTGGCCAAAGAGTCTTTGAACTTAAACTTTCTATACATACTCATAGACGTCTTTTGATGTCTCATCAGCCAGACAGTGGTCCATATTTGACCTACTTAAAATATTTCTGTCCAAAGAGTCTTTGAACTTGAACTTTCCATAAATATTCATTGACTCCTTCTGATGTTTCTTCAGCCAGACAGTAGTCCATATTTGACCTACTTAACATATTTCTGGCCAAAGTCTTTTAAAAGTCTAAAGTCTAAATTATTGCCAGAGAATCCTTGAACTTGATCTTTCTATTCATACTCATTGAGTCCTTCTGATGTTTCTTTAGCCAGACAGTGGTCCATATTTGACCCAGTTAACATACAGTATTTCTGTCCAAAGAGTCATTGAACTTGAACTTTCCATAAATATTCATTGACTCCTTCTGATGTTTCTTCAGCTAGACAGTAGTCCATGTTTGACCTACTTAACATATTTCTGGCCAAAGTCTTTTAAAAGTCTAAAGTCTAAAGTCTAAAACATTGCCAGAGAATCCTTGAACTTGATCTTTCTATTCATACTCATTGAGTCCTTCTGATGTTTCATCAGCCAGACAGTGGTCCATATATGACCTACTTAACATATTTCAAGCCAAAAAGTCTTTGAAATCTAACTTTCTATAAATACTCCTTGACTCCTTTTGATGTTTCATCAGGCAGACAGTGGTCCTTATTTGACCTACTTTCTGGCCAAAGAGTCTTTGAACTTAAACTTTCTATACATACTCATATACTTCTTTTGATTTTTCATTAGCCAGACAGTGGTCCATGTTTGACCTACTTAACATATTTCTGGCCAAAGTCTTTTAAAAGGCTAACTTACTATGCAAACTCATAGACTTCATTTGATGTTACTTCAACCATAGATTAGACCATATTTGACCTTATGAACACTTTTCTGGACTAAGAGTCCTTAATCTTGAACTTTCTGTACATACTCATAAACTCTTGATGTTTCATCAGTAGTTCAAATGTGGCTTTTTGTACATATTGCCAGAGAATCCTTGAACTTAATCATTCTATACATACTCATTGACTCCTTCTGATGTTTCTTCAGCCAGACAGTAGTCCATGTTTGACCTACTTAACATATTTCTGGCCAAAGAGTCTTTGAACTTGAACTTTCTATACATACTCATAGACTCGTTCTGATGTTTCATCAGTAGTTCAAATGTGGCTTTTTGTACATATTGCCAGAGAATCCTTGAACTTGATCTTTCTATACATACTCATAGACTCCTGATGTTTCATCAGCCAGACAGTGATCCATATTACCTACTTAACATATTTCTGGCCAAAGTCTTTTCAAAGGCTAACTTACTATGCATACTCATAGACTTCTTTTGATGTTTCTTCAACCATAGATTAGACCATATTTGACCTTATGAACACTTTTCTGGACTAAGAGTCCTTAATCTTGAACATTCTATACATACTCATAGACTCCTTCTGATGTTTCATCAGCAAGACAGTGGTCCATATTTGACCTACTTAACATATTTCTGTCCAAAGAGTCATTGAACTTGAACTTTCCATAAATACTCATTGACTCCTTCTGATGTTTCTTCAGCCAGACAGTAGTCCTTGTTTGACCTACTTAACATATTTCTGGCCAAAGTCTTTTCAAAGGCTAACTTACTATGCATACTCATAGACTTCTTTTGATGTTACTTCAACCATAGATTAGACCATATTTGACCTTATGAACACTTTTCTGGACTAAGAGTCCTTAATCTTGAACTTTCTATACATACTCATAGACTCCTTCTGATGTTTCATCAGCAAGACAGTGGTCCATATTTGACCTACTTAAAATATTTCTGTCCAAAGAGTCTTTGAACTTGAACTTTCCATAAATACTCATTGACTCCTTTTGATGTTTCATCAGGCAGACAGTGGTCCATATTTGACCTACTTAACATATTTCTGGCCAAAGAGTCTTTGAACTTGAACTTTCTATACATACTCATTGACTCCTTTTGATGTTTCATCAGGCAGACAGTGGTCCATATTTGACCTACTTAACATATTTCTGGCCAAAGAGTCTTTGAACTTGAACTTTCTATAAATACTCCTTGACTCCTTTTGATGTTTCATCAGGCAGACAGTGGTCCATATTTGATCTACTTAAAATATTTCTGTCCAAAGAGTCTTTGAACTTGAACTTTCCATAAATACTCATTGACTCCTTCTGATGTTTCTTCAGCCAGACAGTGGTCCATGTTTGACCTACTTAACATATTTCTGGCCAAAGTCCTTTAAAAGAATAACTTACTATGCAATCTCATAGACTTCTTTTGATGTTACTTCAACCATAGATTAGACCATATTTGACCTTATGAACACTTTTCTGGACTAAGAGTCCTTAATCTTGAACTTTCTATACATATACACTCCTTCTGATGTTTCATTAGTATTTGAACAATGTGGCTTTTTGTACATATTGCCAGAGAATCCTTGAACTTGATCTTTTTATTCATACTCATTGAGTCCTTCTGATGTTTCATCAGCCAGACAGTGGTCCATATTTGACCTACTTAACATATTTCTGGCCAAAGTCTTTTCAAATGCTAACTTACTATGCATCCTCATAGACTTCTTTTGATGTTTCATCAGCCAGACAGTGGTCCATATTTGACCTACTTAACATATTTCTGGCCAAAGAGTCTTCGAACTTAAACTTTCTATACATACTCATAGACTTCTTTTGATGTCTCATCAGCCAGACAGTGGTCCATATTTGACCCACTTAACATACAGTATTTCTGTCCAAAGAGTCATTGAACTTGAACTTTCCATAAATATTCATTGACTCCTTCTGATGTTTCTTCAGCCAGACAGTAGTCCATGTTTGACATACTTAACATATTTCTGGCCAAAGTCTTTTAAAAGTCTAAAGTCTAAAGTCTAAAATATTGCCAGAGAATCCTTGAACTTGATCTTTCTATTCATACTCATTGAGTCCTTCTGATGTTTCATCAGCCAGACAGTGGTCCATATTTGACCTACTTAACACATTTCAAGCCAAAAAGTCTTTGAAATCTAACTTTCTCTAAATACTCCTTGACTCCTTTTGATGTTTCATCAGGCAGACAGTGGTCCTTATTTGACCTACTTAACATTTTTTTGGCCAAAGAGTCTTTGAACTTAAACTTTCTATACATACTCATAGACTTCTTTTGATGTTTCATCAGCCAGACAGTGGTCCATATTTGACCTACTTAAAATATTTCTGTCCAAAGAGTCTTTGAACTTGAACTTTCCATAAATACTCATTGACTCCTTCTGATGTTTCTTCAGCCAGACAGTGGTCCATGTTTGACCTACTTAACATATTTCTGGCCAAAGTCCTTTAAAAGTCTAACTTACTATGCAATCTCAGAGACTTCTTTTGATGTTACTTCAACCATATATTAGACCATATTTGACCTTATGAACACTTTTCTGGACTAAGAGTCCTTAATTTTGAACTTTCTATACATATACACTCCTTCTGATGTTTCATTAGTATTTGAACAATGTGGCTTTTTGTACATATTGCCAGAGAATCCTTGAACTTGATCTTTCTATTCATACTCATTGAGTCCTTCTGATGTTTCATCAGCTAGACAGTGGTCCATATTTGACCTACTTAACATATTTCTGGCCAAAGTCTTTTCAAATGCTAACTTACTATGCATACTCATAGACTTCTTTTGATGTTTCATCAGCCAGACAGTGGTCCATATTTGACCTACTTAACATATTTCTGGCCAAAGAGTCTTTGAACTTGAACTTTTTACACATACTCATTGACTCTTTCTGATGTTTCATCAGCCATACAGTGGTCCATATTTGACCTACTTAACATATTTTTGTCCAAAGAGTCATGGAACATGAACTTTCCATAAATACTATTTGACTCTTTCTGATGTTTCTTCAGCCAGACAGTTGTCCATGTAACTTCAACCATAGATTAGACCATATTTGACCGTATGAACACATTTCTGGACAAAGAGTCCTTAATCTTGAACTTTCTATACATATACACTCCTTCTGATGTTTCATTAGTATTTGAACAATGTGGCTTTTTGTACATATTGCCAGAGAATCCTTGAACTTGATCTTTCTATTCATACTCATTGAGTCCTTCTGATGTTTCATCAGCCAGACAGTGGTCCATATTTGACCTACTTAACATATTTCTGGCCAAAGTCTTTTCAAATGCTAACTTACTATGCATACTCATAGACTTCTTTTGATGTTTCATCAGCCAGACAGTGGTCCATATTTGACCTACTTAAAATATTTTTGTCCAAAGAGTCTTTGAACTTGAACTTTCCATAAATACTCATTGACTCCTTCTGATGTTTCTTCAGCCAGACAGTGGTCCATGTTTGACCTACTTAACATATTTCTGGCCAAAGTCTTTTAAAAGTCTAACTTACTATGCAAACTCATAGACTTCTTTTGATGTTACTTCAACCATAGATTAGACCATATTTGACCTTATGAACACTTTTCTGGACTAAGAGTCCTTAATCTTGAACTTTCTATTCATACTCATTGACTCTTTCTGATGTTTCTTCAGCCAGACAATTGTCCATGTTACTTCAACCATAGATTAGACCATATTTGACCGTATGAACACATTTCTGGACTAAGAGTCCTTAATCTTGAACTTTCTATAAATATACACTCCTTCTGATGTTTCATCAGTAGTTCAAATGTGGCTTTTTGTACATGTTGCCAGAGAATCCTTGAACTTGATCTTTCTATTCATACTCATTGAGTCCTTCTGATGTTTCATCAGCCAGAGAGTGGTCCATATTTGACCTACTTAACATATTTCAAGCCAAAGAGTCTTTGAAATTTAACTTTCAATAAATACTCATTGACTTCTTCTGATGTTTCTTCAGCCAGACAGTGGTCCATGTTTGACCTACTTAACGTATTTCTGGCCAAAGTCTTTTAAAAGGCTAACTTACTATGCAAACTCATAGACTTCTTTTGATGTTACTTCAACCATAGATTAGACCATATTTGACCTTATGAACACTTTTCTGGACTAAGACCTTAATCTTGAACTTTCTATCCATACTCATACATACTCTTCTGATGTTTCATCAGCAAGACAGTGGTCCATATTTGACCTACTTAACATATTTCTGGCCAAAGAGTCTTTGAACTTGAACTATCTATAAATACTCATTGACTCTTTCTGATGTTTCATCAGCCAGACAGTGGTCCATATTGACCTACTTAACATATTTCTGTCCAAAGAGACTTTGAACTTGAACTTTCCCTAAATACTCATTGACTCCTTCTGATGTTTCTTCAGCAGGAGAGTGACAAAGTCTATTCAAAGGCTAACTTACTATGCATGCTCATAGACTTCTTTTGATATCCCTTCAACCATAGATTAGACCACAAATAGTCCTTAACATTTCTATGTTACTTTCTATTCATACTCTTAGACTCCTTCTGATGTTTCTTCAGTAGTTCAAATATTACCTTTTGTACATATATCTGGCCAGAGAATCTGATCTTTGATCATTCTATAGAATCATTCTGATGTTTCATCACAAATGTGTTCATAAGGTCAAATTTAAACTAATATATGGTTTATGTAGCATCAAAAGAAGTCTATGAGAACAGATAGTAAAGTTAGCCACTGATAATACTTTGGAAAGAAATTTCTTACTACAAGAAATATGTTATGTGAAATATGGACCACTGTCTGGCTGATGAAACATCAGATGGAGTCTATGAGTATTTATAGAAAGTTAAAGTTCAAAGACTCTTTGGGCAGAAATATTTTCAAAAGATCAAATATGAACTACAGGATGGCTGAAGAAACATCAGAACAAGACTATATGTTTAGAAAGATCAATGTAGAGGACTCTTTGGCCAGAAATGTGTTCAATAGGTCAAATATTATGGTTGATGTAACATAAAAAGAAGTCTATGAGAACGCATAATAAGTTAGCCTTTGAAAAAACTTTGGCCAGAAATAAGTATGTCAAATATGGACCACTTTCTGACTGATGTCAAATCAGAAGTATTAAATGAGTATGTATAGAAAGATCAAGTTTAATGATTTTCTAGCCAGAATTGTGTTCATAAGCTCAAATATGGTCTAAGGTTGAAGTAACATCAAAAGAAGTCTATGAGTGTGCAGGGTAAGTTAGCCTTTGAAAAGATTTTGGGAAGAAATATGTTAAGTAGGTTAAATATGGACCACTGTCTGGCCAGCCCAGTCTCATCCCAAGACGTCATATGACTGACGCTTTTGACCATACGTCAACATCCGACGTTTTAGCGTACCCTTTAACGTCAGCTAGATGACGCTATCTAATCCTAACCCTACCCCAGACCTAAACCTACCCGCGTCATGTAACTGACGCTAAAGGTAAAGCGTCAGTTGGATGACGCCCTAGGATCGTCATCTAACTGACGTTAAAGGGTACCCTAAAACGTCGGATGTTGACGTATGGTCAAAAGCGTCAGTCATATGACGTCTTGGGATGAGACTGTGTTAGTCTGGCTGATGAAACATCAGAACAGAGAGACACTGAGTATTTATAGAAAGTATTTATAGAAAGTTATAGAAAGTATATAGAAAAAATAAATTAAAAATGTCATATTTGAACTACTGATGAAACATCAGAAGAAGTCTCTGACTATGTATAGAAAGCCTTTGATAAGACTTTGGCAAGAAATATGTTAAGTAGGTCAACTATGGACCACTCTCCTGCTGATGAAACATCAGGAGGAGTCTAAGCTTACTTATAGAATGTTCAAGTTCAAGTTCAAAGACTCTTTGGCCTGAAATATGTTAAGTAGGTCAAATATGGACCACTGTGTGGCTGATGAAACATCAGAAGGAGTCAATGAGTAATTATAGAAAGTTCAAGATTAAGGACTCTTTGCCCAGAAATTTGTTCATGAGGTCAAATATGGTTTAATCTATGGTTGAAGTAACATAGATATAGTATAGATAAGTCTATGAGTATGCAGGGTAAGTTAGCCTTTGAAAAGACTTTGGCAAGAAATATGTTAAGTAGGTCAAATATGGACCACTGTCTGGCTGATGAAACATCAGAAGGAGTCTAAGAGTACTTATAGAAAGTTCAAGTTCAAGTTCAAAGACTCTTTGGCCTGAAATATGATAAGTAGGTTAAATATGGACCACTGTCTGGCTGATGAAACATCAGAAGGAGTCAATAAGTATGAATCGAAAGATCAAGTTCAAGTTCAAAGACTCTTTGGCCAGAAATATGTTAAGTAGGTCAAATATGGACCACTGTCTGGCTGATGAAACATCAGAAGTAGTCAATAATATGAATAGAAAGATCAAGTTCAAGTTCAAAGACTCTTTTGCCAGAAATATGTTAAGTAGGTCAAATATGGACCACTGTCTGGCTGATGAACTGG
>NW_026607321.1:5000-70000 GCF_029890125.1 Rhinichthys klamathensis goyatoka
ACCCCTCGCTGGACCACACCCCCTCACTGGACCACGCCCCTCTTGCAGTACCACGTCATTCACTTGACCACGCCCCATCGCTGGACCACGCCCCTCTCGCTGGACCACACACCCCTCGCTGGACCACACACCCTCACTGGACCACGCCCCCTCACTGGACCACACACCCCTCACTGGACCACGCCCCCCTCGCCGGACCACTCCCCATCGCTGGACCACGCCCCTCTCGCCGGACCACGCCCCCCTCGCTGGACCACGCACCCTCACTGGACCACGCCCCTTCGCTGGACCACACACCCCTCGCTGGACCACACACCCTCACTGGACCACGCCCCCTCACTGGACCACACACCCTCACTGGACCACGCCCCCTCACTGGACCACGCCCCCCTCGCCGGACCACTCCCCATCGCTGGACAACTCCCCATCGCTGAACCACGCCCCTCTCGCTGGACCACACCCCCTCACTGGACCACACACCCTCACTGGACCACACACCCCTCACTGGACCACGCCCCCTCGCTGGACCACGCCCCATCACTGGACCACTCCCCATCGCTGGACCACGCCCCTCTCACCGGACCACGCCCCATCGCTGGACCACACACCCCTCACTGGACCACGCCCCCTCGCTGGACCACGGCCCATTGCTGGACCACTCCCCATCGCTGGACCACGCCCCTCTCGCTGGACCACACACCCCTCACTGGACCACGCCCCATCGCTGGACTACGCCCCTCTCACCGGACCACGCCCCATCGCTGGACCACACCCCCTCACTGGACCACACCCCCTCACTGGACCACGCCCCCTCACTGGACCACACACCCCTCACTGGACCACGCCCCACTCGCCGGACTACTCCCCATCGCTGGACCACGCCCCTCTCACTGGACCACACCCCCTCACTGGACCACACACCCTCACTGGACCACACACCCCTCACTGGACCACGCCCCCTCGCTGGACCACGCCCCATCGCTGGACCACGCCCCTCTCACCGGACCACGCCCCATCGCTGGACCACTCCCCCTCGCTGGACCACGGCCCATTGCTGGACCACTCCCCATCGCTGGACCACGCCCCTCTCGCTGGACCACACCCCCTCACTGGATCACACCCCCTCACTGGACCACACACCCCTCACTGGACCACGCCCCCTCGCTGGACCACGCCCCATCGCTGGACCACGCCCCTCTCACCGGACCACGCCCCATCGCTGGACCACACCCCCTCACTGGACCACGCCCCCTCACTGGACCACGCCCCCTCACTGCACCACACCCCCTCACTGGACCACGTCCCTCGCTGGACCACACCCCCTCACCGGACCCCACCCCCTCGTTGGACCACGCCCCTCTCACTGGACCACGCCCCCTCGCCACACCGTCTCATTAAAGACTATAAAAAAAAGCATGTGGAGCTATAAAAGCTTAAATACTGCATGGAATCAAAATGAACCCTATTTGCATCAATAATACAAGTTCCTGTTAACTGTGCCTGATTCGTCAATCTACATAATTTAAAAATAAAAAAAGTCAGTAACACTTTATTTGGTTAATAACTTTGCAACTACATGTCCACTAACAGTCATTAGGCAACTATATTAGATGAGTTCATCTCTTCAATAAGGTCAAATCTACAGTTAGAGGGGAATAAATCTGCATCATCTGACGAACACACAGAACGTCACACTTTGTGAAGTGTCTGAGGTTTGAAGTTTCCAGTCATGCCGGTCCTCACCTGATCAGCACTCGTCGTGTCCGATTAGAGGAACACAGCTTTAATCCCGTCTCCCTCGGGCCACAGCTGTTAAAGCTCTAGACGAAACACACGTAATGAAGCTCTTCAGTCCACAGGATTCTGATTTACCGTCAGGATATTGGTGCTAGTCATTTCCTAAATCCCTGTAATAACACGACTGGAAACTTGGAAAGCCGATAACCGATATACTGGGTGATAAATCTAAATCCAAATTTTTATATAATTTTTGAGAGCCTGATTACAAAAACAAAAAACTCATCGTGTCCCAAACACACAATTATGATGATGTTCTCATGATAATGTTATGTAGCCGATATGACAGACTTGCACATGTTGCACTTTACTGTATTTTCCTTTTTTTAAGTGATTCCAATCATATTTCAAGCAATTCAAAACCATCATGTTGAACAGTCTGCATCTGAAGAGTCTCAGCTGACGGAGATAATACATTATTTATCGGCTTTAATATATCGGCAAAATGTTCTTATCGGGCCGATAACGATAACATTTAAAATGATCATATATCAGCCGATACCGATATGGTGGCCATTATATCGTGCATCCCTAATATATATATATATATACAGGTCCTTCTAAAAAAATTAGCATATTGTGATCATTATTTTCCATAATGTAATGATAAAAATTAAACTTTCATATATTTTAGATTCATTGCACACCAACTGAAATATTTCAGGTCTTTTATTGTTTTAATACTGATGATTTTGGCATACAGCTCATGAAAACCCAAAATTCCTGTCTCAAAAAATTAGCATATTTCATCCGACCAATAAAAGAAGTGTTTTTAATACCAAAAAAAAAAAAGTCAACCTTCAAATAATTATGTTCAGTTATGCACTCAATAGTCAATATTGGTCGGGAATCCTTTTGCAGAAATGACTACTTCAATGCGGCGTGGCATGGAGGCAATCAGCCTGTGGCACTGCTGAGGTGTTATGGAGGCCCAGGATGCTTCGATAGCGGCCTTAAGCTCATCCAGAGTGTTGGGTCTTGCGTCTCTCAACTTTCTCTTCACAATATCCCACAGATTCTCTATGGGGTTCAGGTCAGGAGAGCTGGCAGGCCAATTGAGCACAGTAATACCATGGTCAGTAAACCATTTACCAGTGGTTTTGGCACTGTGAGCAGGTGCCAGGTGGTGCTGAAAAATGAAATCTTCATCTCCATAAAGCTTTTCAGCAGATGGAAGCATGAAGTGCTCCAAAATCTCCTGATAGCTAGCTGCATTGACCCTGCCCTTGATAAAACACAGTGCACCAACACCAGCAGCTGACATGGCACCCCAGACCATCACTGACTGTGGGTACTTGACACTGGACTTCAGGCATTTTGGCATTTCCTTCTCCCCAGTCTTCCTCCAGACTCTGGCACCTTGATTTCCGAATGACATGCAAAACTGAGCAACAGTCCAGTGCTGCTTCTCTGTAGCCCAGGTCAGGCGCTTCTGCCGCTGTTTCTGGTTCAAAAGTGGCTTGACCTGGGGAATGCGGCACCTGTAGCCCATGTCCTGCACACGCCTGTGCACGGTGGCTCTGGATGTTTCTACTCCAGACTCAGTCCACTGCTTCCGCAGGTCCCCCAAGGTCTGGAATCGGTCCTTCTCCACAATCTTCCTCAGGGTCCGGTCACCTCTTATCGTTGTGCAGCGTTTTTTGCCACACTTTTTCCTTCCCACAGACTTCCCACTGAGGTGCCTTGATAGAGCACTCTGGGAACAGCCTATTTGTTCAGAAATTTCTTTCTGTCTTACCATCTTGCTTGAGGGTGTCAATGATGGCCTTCTGGACAGCAGTCAGGTCGGCAGTCTTACCCATGATTGCGGTTTTGAGTAAAGAAACAGGCTGGGAGTTTTTAAAAGCCTTAGGAATCTTTTGCAGGTGTTTAGAGTTAATTAGTTGATTCAGATGATTAGGTTAATAGCTTGTTTAGAGACCCTTTTCATGATATGCTAATTTTTTGAGACAGGAATTTTGGGTTTTCATGAGCTGTATGCCAAAATCATCAGTATTAAAACAATAAAAGACCTGAAATATTTCAGTTGGTGTGCAATGAATCTAAAATATATGAAAGTTTAATTTGTATCATTACATTATGGAAAATAATGAACTTTATCACAATATGTTAATTTTTTTAGAAGGACCTGTATATATATATATATATATATATATATATATACAACATACAACTCCTTTTGCATTAATTTAGTTTAGTTGAGTTTATTGTCGTATTTCTGGGAATTTTGTCTTGGACAACCATGACTCAGCCAGTGTACAACACAATACATACAATAAACTCTTGACTTATAAAATCTCTGTTCTTCAGATATTCTGTTATTGGCACTGAATAGGGTACTTTGCAATCAAAATGAGTTTTATGGCTTTTAGTACATACACTAGTGGCCAAAAGTGATGTGTAGTCTAGAAAAATCTTCACTCTTTTTAAAAATATTATTAAAATTTTCTTAAAGATTTTGTAAGCATATATAGTTGTGCTTGGAGTCGATTGTTGTATTTGTGATAATAACGCAATGAAACCTGACAAATTGTGTGGACATAATTTTTGGCCAGAAATGATAAACACATGCAAAAACAAGAGAAAAACAACTAAATATTAATAACTGATTAAGTTGTAGTCAATTTGTGCTTTTTCCTGTCAGCTTTCTGTTTCTATTTTTTTAAATATATATATCGCATAGTAAAAGAAAACCTATAGCTGTAGTTTGTTCTTTTTTTGCCAGATAAATACCTTAACCAAGTGTACCATTTTGTTCTTCCTTCATATTTAAAATATTTGACATATTTTCCTCATATTTTCATGGTTTTATCAAACTTGTAGGCCAGGGTCTTTAAAAACAAACAAATATCACCTCCGCTCATCAGTTTTGAGGTCATCAATATGCTATAATGTAGTTAAAAATGTTGACAAAATTCACATTTTTAAAAGCAGGTATAAAATGTAGTTTTTCCTGGAAAAAGGAGAAAAAATACAGATGACTCATCTTGCACTCAGGGGCGTGGCCAAATGTTTGTCCAATCAGGTGCTCTGTAGAATGTGCATGCCCCTCCCCCTAACACCACCTGCAACTGACTAGACTGAGAAAAAAGTTATAAATGAAAGATGATTGGAGTCTGTTTTAAAAGAAAATACGTAACACTTTTTATGAAGACCATGCTAATAATGAATTATAGCTCCATTTATACTTATTTATAAGTATTATTATTTTATAAATATAAAGGTTCATTAAGACCTATACTGCATTATAAGAACAATTATAGTTACATTTATATTATTTTTTATAATTACTTATAAGTCATGCATTTGATTTTTCAATGCACATGCTCATAATCCATTATACACTGATTTATAAGTATTAATTAGTCAGTCGTATGGTTCCATGAATGTATTTAAAGATGCAACTTGCATTGCTATAATGTTATATTATAGTTACAATCATTTTTTTAGTAATTCAGATTTATTTCTGTCAAACAAGTAAATATATATTGTTATTAATAGCCGTGTTATGTTCTTATAAATACTTATTGTGAGTAATAATACAGTTACTAACCTCTATAAATGCATCATTGTTGTCTTTAAGTAAAGTGAAAACATATAGGATGCAATTTTCCTAAAGCAAATGTTATAGAAATAATTTCATTTTAAGTTGTTTGCTTGTACATGTAACTAATGAACAATAATTCCTGTAATAAAATAATGAAAAAACCAACAGAGAGCATTAATACAAACAGTTGAAAAAATGTTTCAGTGCATCACGGATTATGAACATGCACATTGAAATGACTATGTAATTATAAAAATAATATAGATGTGACTATAACTGTTAGAATGCAGTATAGGTCTTAATGAGTCTTTATAAATATATTTATAGAATAGTAATACAAATAAGTATAAATGGGGCTAAAGTTCATAATAAGCATGGTCTTCATAGAAAGTGTTACTGAAAAGACTAAATTGGTCTTCCCACTTCAAAAAATGCTGGGTTGTTTTAACCCAATTTTGGGTCAAATATGAACAAACCCACATATTGGATTAAAATGCAATTTATAAATTTAACCCAACAGCTGGGTTTGTCCATATTTGACCCAAAATTGGGTTAAAACAACCCAGCATTTTTTTAGAGTGCAGTGTGTTACTTGTCATTTTTTATAATTATTTGTGAAATTTACTAGCAATTCCTGATGAGTGAGAATTGTTTCCGAGTAATTTTGTTTTTCAGTGTCGGAGGACTAGTGGCTCAGCTTACCCTCTCAATAAAGCATAAACATCATGCGGCTCTGGACTCACAGGTGCATTTCTCAAGTCTCCATTCTCAGCATAAGCACAAAGGAATCAATAATCTGGAGTCAGAGAAGGTTTTTCATGTACAAGAATAGGCCTCTTTAAAAGGGTTCCCAGCATGGTGGCGATGATTGTGTGCGCTCTTTTCTCAGCGGTCCTTCAGTGACCTCAGCTCTCCTTTTGACTGATCGCTGGACCCGAGCTGTGGAGAGTATGTGCCGTATATTCACCGAGTCTGTGCCGAGCTGAGCAGTCATGACCACCGCACAGGAATGAGAGGCGAGTGTTGAATACTGACGCTTTGCCCGTAATTCATCCTGCTTGAGCTGTTGCCAGGTATTCGGCTCGAGTTCTCACACACACACACACACACAAGGACGGCCTGGGAGCAAACGGGGGAACACACGGGGAGACGTTCAGAAACATATACGGGTGGGGTCCAAACGTGAAATGTTTATGTGTTGCAGTTTTTATTGCGTCTCAGATATGTATGCACTCTCAAAAAATAAAGGTGCTTTATTGGAATCAATGGTTGCATGAAGAACATTTTACATCCATTGGACTTTCCCTTTGAGAAAGAGAAGAGCACACTTGTAATTTATGGAAAAAAGTCCCCTATTGTATCCCTTGAAACTCATCTTTGATCACCGTTTTTCCCATACATTTTTTTCCTCATGTAAAATATCTTGAATGTAACTCGACACCCTTGCCTCATTTAGTATGTGTGGCTCTATGAATATGCAAATGAGCCCCGCCTCCACTCACTCCCTCAGCTCAGAGATCCACTGGTTGACGATCACACGTTGATCTGATTGGTTACAAGGTCGTTTGTGACGTCAGAAACACCAGCGATTTCAAACCGTGTTTTTGAGACTGTCTTTGGTTCACTGCAGTTTTAAGGAGGAAATACTCAGCAATGCTGTCGACTTACACTCTAAAAAATGCTGGGTTGTTTTAACCCAATTTTGGGTCAAATATGGACAAACTCAAACATTGGGTTAAAAATGTAATATAAAAATTGTAACCCAATGGCTGGGTTTGTTCATATTTGACCCAAATTTGGGTTAAAACAACCCAGCGGTTTTTAGAGTGTATGAACTTACACATGGTGTGTCTTAAAGCGTATTAAAAACACATATAAACAACATTAAAAGCTGGATTTTCACCACAGACGGACTTTAAAAGAATATATAGTGCGAACTGAATGTAATGTTTTCAGACACTTAATTGCATGTTATTTAAAATGCATTATAGGCTAAATTTGTATTAGTTGAACATAAGAGGGCTTTTTTTTTGTCAGTCATATGTGGTTCCATGAATTCCACTTGCATTGCTATAATGTTATTATATTATAGTTACAATGATTTTTTTAGTAATTCAGATTTATTTCTGTCAAATAAGTGAATATATTGTCATTAATAGCCGTGTTATGTTCTTATAAACACTTATTGTGAGCAATAATACAGTTACTAACCTCTATAAATGCATCATTGTTGTCTTTAAGTAAAGTGAAAACATTTTTCCTAAAGCAAATCATGAAGATGTGCTCATTATTCATTTTAAGTTGTTTCCTTGTAAATGTAAATAATGAACAATAATTCCTGTAATAAAATAATGGAAAAAACCCACAGAGATCATTAATACAAACAGTTGGAAAAATTTCTCAGTGCATCATTTTTATGATGCAAAGCTTTTTATGACCCACTTAATGTAATCTCATAATTCTATTGTCTTTGAAATACGGTTAAAATTACTGGCAAATCTTATATCTTCTTTTTTTTTTGCGCACTTCTTTTTGACAAGGGTTTCTGTTCCACAGAATGTTATTTATAGTGGAAAATGGTTCATTTAAGAACCGTTTACTGAAAGTTTATCCCGAATGATGGTTCTTCTATGGCATTGGCATCACTGCAAAACCTCCTTTTGAAAGCTTTATTTTTTAGCACTGAAGTGTTGAAGCTTCTCTTTAGAGTCAATTCAGTATATCGTATGGTCAGTATTTTCTAAAAAGCATGGGCAAAAAACAAAGCCTTTTCTTCGAAAAGTCGAACTCTGAGCTCCAGAACATCCCATACATGTTCAACCATATTTTGAAATAGGCTTCATATGCCATGGCCACTATATATGACCAATCATTTGACCTCACGACTCCCCCATTATGGCCGTCTGCAGATTCCTTGCTATGTTTAACAGTTGGCTGTGTGCAGACTGGGTTGAAGGCCTTTCCAAATGTTTGAAATAAGGTGAAAGTTTTGTGTTTTTCCATGCGGTACATCAGATTACTCATCACTGTTGGCCTTGGAAACAAGTGGACTCCAAAATTGTGTCACAAATAGTCTCTTTCTAAAGCTCACGCCACTTTTTATTGAGAAAAAGGTACTGATTCAGTTCTCTAGATATCTGTGACGCTTAGCAACTTTATATTATTATACACTCTAAAAAATGCTCAAATTTGGGTCAAATATGGACAAACCCAAATGTTGGGTTAAAAATGTAATTTAAAATTTTAACCCAACTTTCACTTTCAACTGTAAATTTTCTAATTACATTTTTAACCCAACATTTGGGTTTGTCCATATTTGACCCAAATTTGAGCATTTTTTAGAGTGTATTAACTATATTTGCTCTTTTGAGATGCATTTCTGGCATACCGACAAACTGCTCCTTAAAACTCATGAATAATTTGTAGTTTGTAACCTGTATTTGAATTACTGAAATATCAAGGAGCCTTATAAACACAACTTGATAAAAAGTGCATTAAGACAAAGTTTGAAGTTGGCTTGAGAAAGCCTGGCCAGAAAGTTTGAAAAGCTTGAAGTTAGAAGGTGTTCAGTTTGAAGTAGTTTAAAGTTTGAATGTTTTGAAAGCAATACAATCAGACAGACAGACAGAAAGATAGTTGATTTTTATGTGTTGTTAGCATGTTTTAGCACATTGCTAGAATGATTTAACATGTTGCTAGCATGGTTTAGCACATTGTTAACATGTTGCTAGCATAATTGAACACATTGCTAACATGATTAGGCATGTTCCTAGCATTGATTTAGCTTTTAGCTAGCATTATTAGCATGTTGCTAACATGATTGATAATTTTGATAACATGATTAGCATGTTGCTATCATGATTAGGCATGTTCCCAACATTGATTTAGCCTTTTGCTAGCATGAATAGCATGTTGCTATCATGATTTAGCATTTCGCTAGCATGATTTAGCTTGTTGCTAGCATGATTTAACATTTTGCTTGCTAGGATGAATTAGCATATTTTTAATATAATTAGCAGGTTGCTAGCATTATTTAGCATGTTGCTAGCATTCTTAAGCACAATGCTAACATGATTTAGCACATTATTAACATGTTGCTAACATGATTTACCACATTGCTAGCCAGATTTACCATGTTGCTAGCATGATTAAGCACATTGCTAGCCTGATTTAGCACATTACTAGCATTATTAGCATGTTGCTATCATGATTTAACATGTTGCTAGCATGAATTAGCACACTGCTAATACAATTAGAAGGTTGCTAACATTATTTATTAGATTGTTGATTAGCATGTTGATATCATAATTTAACATTTGCTATCATGAATTAGCACATAATTAGAAGGTTTTTAACATTATTTATCACATTGTTAACTTGATTAGCATGTTGATATCATGATTTAACATTTGCTAGCATGATTTAGCATGTTGCTAGCATGAATGAACACATTGCTAACCTAATTAGCAGGTTACTAGCATTATTAAGCACAATGCTCACATGATTTAACACATTTATAGCATGTTGTCAACATGATTTAACATATTGCTAGCCTGATTTAGCACATTGATAGCATGATTTAACACATTACTAACACACTTAGCATGTTGCTAGCATGATTATTTTTAGGTGAACCATCCCTTTAATACTTTGAGTCTGGACGAGAAAGAAATTGTAAATGTGTAAATCTGCTAAACATCGTCATATAGGCTACATTAGATGCTCTCAAAGCTTTCATTGGTAAACTTTCTGGCAAAACAGACTTTTCTGACTGTCTTTTACAGCCAATTTCAAATAACTGGGTCAGTTTTAAATGGTACGACAGGTGATATTTAAAGTTGAAATGATATCTGTTTCTTCTCCTTCAGGAGGAGCCAAAAGAGTCATGGATTTTTCCATCCTATTATGACCTTTATTGAAAATCATACAGCTCATCAGCGAGTCCTTCACTTTCTCTGCCGCTGAATAATTTAGTGAAGGGTGATCGTTCCTCCGAGTGCTGCGCTGATTTACTTACTCGCGGATCCCAGCATGACACTGCAGTTACATGAGGTTTCACTGTCTCTCTCTCTCTTGATTAAAATAAGTCTCTGATGTCCCCAGAGTGTGTGTGTGAAGTTTTAGCTCAAAATACCCCACAGATATTTTTTTATAAATGTGTTTGAGTGTGAGCAAAAACACGCCGTTTTTGTGTGTGTCCCTTTAAATGCAAATGAACTGCTGCTCCCGGCAGAGCTTGTGTGTGTGTGTGTGTGTGTGTGTGTGTGTGTGTGTGTGTGTGTGTGTGTGTGTGTGTGTGTGTGTACTGAAAATTTCAAAAACGTTTAGCCTTTTATGTTCAAACCGGAGTCAGGTCAGACAAAGATGGAGAGACTCAGGAAGAAGTGACGACATGTAGAAGCAACAGGACATTTTTGAATGTTAGATGATGAGTTTATGCAGCTGGTGTGGAGTTAACTATCTTCTAGTCATTGATTAGCATATTCGGTCATGATAATCTATAAATCGAGTTCCCGGGGGCGGGGTTTATGTAAATGATAGTGTCAGTGATGTCACTAACCCATGAAGAAGCTCGTTGTAGTTCCAACCAGCCGTTTGTTGTAGTCCTTAAAAAGCAATTTCTGTAAACATCTCCCTTTGCTTTGAACTTTGAGCGTTATAACTTTGCAGATGTTGCAAACAGCAACATTACACACTAACTAAAGTTAAAAAAGTGAAATCATAATCAACCACCCCTTTAAAACTGCAGTTCCTCCACTGGCCACTAGAGGCCGGCTGCAGAAGAGACTCAATCCCATAGACCCGCATGTTAAAATGCCCAACTTTACAGCAGAATAAAACATGTTCACAGTCTGGTGCAAAAAGTGGTTTTGGTCTATATCGCTAATTTTGCCCTTCATGACGACTGTGAGGCGGGTGAATTTTTTTATAACTCATCCGTTTTAAATTATATTAAGCCTTAAAGTTTAGCATAATTAAGGGCGTGGCCACTTGAGTGACAGGTGGATTGCCGCTGATGTCACTAATAGCCGTTTGTCTGCTAGCGTTAGCGTCACGTCACCTCAGCTAATCCGCCTCACTGCACATTTTCGTGTATCCGGGAGTGATGCGAAGCCAAGATGGCGACGGCCGGCTCCGCCCACTTTGGGCTTCAAAAACGCTCTTCAGAAACACTACAGGAACACTACGTAGGTCCATATTGTTTTACAGTCTATGGGTTTCACACGCTATCTCTGAGAAACAGAGCCTAAACAAGGCACTCAGGCTAAGAAAAGCCACATATTTTCAGCGTCATGTGACGTGAGGTCGTGTCCTGCAGGTTTCCTATACATACCAGGCCAGCTGACTGGGATTCCTTTGCCTTGAGTCAGAGAGGAGTTCCTGAGGCCTGACGTACGGGTGTTTCCACACAACAGCGTTCAGTGTGTGTCCTAAGCCTTACACTGTCATACGAACAGGCTTAAAGCAACGACGGCCTCATCTTATCAAGAGCTTCACTGCTGTCCACTGTCGGGGAAGATACTTTAAAAGTGTGGATTGCCAAACTTCAAGCTAATTTAATTAGTTAAAGTACAATCAAGCTACTGCTTTAAAAAAGTATTCTGCCACTACAAGCCGTATAGACATAACTAACTAAATTTAGGTTTTAGCAGGCAATACATTGTTATAATTTAAAAATATACCTATCCAATTTAACTGTTACGTATCAATTTATCAGAGCTGTATCCCAAATTTTTTTTAAATTTAATTTAATTTAAATTGAATCTCAAATTGGTTGACATGTCAAACTTAAACAAGGAAATGTATACAAAATACGATTAAATATAATATTAAAATAACTATATTTAAATATTTAATATATATATATATATATATATATATATATACTTAAAATATAAAAATGTATATATTTGTATATATATATATATACAAATATATATATATGTATATATATAATATATATATATATATATATAAATATAAAATGTATATATATATATATATATATATATAAATATAAAATGTATATATATATATATATATATATAAAATGTATATATATATATATATATATATATGTATACATATGAGAGAAATGGACCAATTAGAACGATCCGATTCACTAAGGGGCTGTTTACGCGACACCGTTTTCAACTAAAAACGTTAAACTTTTTATGCGTTTGGTCGTTCAGTTCAACGACATTTTAGGGCCTGAAAACACAATTTTTTGAAAACGGTTTTAAATAGCAAGTTTTTGAAAACGCTACCGTTATCGCCTATCACGTGAATTTGTGAAACAGTGACGTCATGCACATGCGTGTCACGTGTTTAGCCTATGTTTCGTTGTAAAGTAACATCGCTACCTACTACTGGCCTGACCATAGACGTAATAAATACATAGACGCCCTATTGGCCGCTTTGGAACATTGCTGCGATACGTCAACGGGTCCGCCATTTTGCGGAGGTCAAGACTGCACTGTAATCAAATGTAAGTAAACGGATGAGTCTTTTCTGGATAAAAACAAACTGTTTTTACATTTATCAACCGATTTCAGTGGTTTGTATGTGGTGTACAAAAAGTTCCATCTCTAGTTATTTAAAATCTCGATAGTTAGACTTGTAAAAAAAAAAAGTTTTAATAAAGAATGGTCAAAGCTCAGGCTTGTCATGTATTTGGCTTTTTATTCTTGGATAAGAATGGTGAAGACCCCCATACTGAGATATAATTTAAGTTTTCTTATTGTGGAAAAAGCATTTTCTGTGATTGACCAGATTTTAGCAATAACAAAGATAACTGATGGATCCTTTATAATAATACGTTATGGTACAACTACAGTGCAATGCAAATAGTATATAACATAAAGTGAGAAGTAATAGTAAATAGTTTAGTCAATAAAATAAACAAATAGTATACAGCAAATAAAATAGTAATGAATGGTATAATAATTATATAATATCATAAGTACAATAATACAATCATAAAAATATTGATAATAGCATAGTTTATTAATAATGCTATAATAATAGCAATAGAATAAGAATTATCAATTACAGAATATACACAATAAAAAATAAGCTAAATAGTGACTTTAATATTTAACTCTTTTTGTTAAATTTCAGTTTTATTGATCAGTAATAGCCATTATAACAGAAGTAGCTTCAGTCAAACATACAGCAGGATACAACGTTAAAATAGCCTAAATATAAAGTTATGAAACTTCACTTTGCCCTCAGCCAAAACGATTTACCAGGGAACCATTTATAGATTAATGAGACCAAAGATCGCCCGTTAGATATACACAAGACGAATTATATCTCATGTTTAACCACTAGACTACAGACATCCGAGTCAGCGGCAGAACTTCAGAAGCACTGGCCGAGGGACGGCTGTTCCAGGCGGGGTAGACGAGCGCTGAGCGCATCTTACAACTCCGAAAACGTCAGATCAGATTTTTAAATAGGCGGTATCTTTATAAACAAACCACATATTTGAGCTTTAAACAACTACATTGTCGACTGAAAAACGATTAAAACTACATTTCGTGACACAATAACAGTAGTATTTTTAAATTTATCCTCTGAACGTTACTATTAGGCTACTAATTAAATCATGACCAATTTTTGATAAAAATTTGTTTGATAAAAAAGCTTTGTCATTTCACCATTGTGATATCTCAACGAGACATAATTTTCTAAGTTTCGACGATCTAAAAAATTTCAAGTATGTTTGTCTGGTTTATAAAGTGTTAAACAATCTTGCTCCGCCTCCGCTGCATGTCTTCTTTCAAAAACTTGCATGCGGAGCCAAAAGGGGACTGCATGATACCATTTAGACGTACCACCTTTGGACAAAATGTATTATCAATAATAGGTGGTAAACTCTGGAATAACTTGCCACTTTCGATACGAGTGTCCTACTTTCGACACCTTCAAAACTCACTTGAAAAAGTGGCTCATAGAGAACCAGAGATGCTCATATTTAACTATTAGCCTACTTATATCAGCCATAAACTATCGTTGTTAAATTAAATGTAGTATAGTGGTGATTGTATAATGTTTGTGTTATTATGTACATCTTGTTTTTACCCATGAGTTGTCTGTAATATCAATGTACATTTGTATCTGTGTTGTTAGTGAATGAATGCTGTATGACTGTTGTTAGCCTATTTTATTTATTTGTTTTTGCTACCGGCCTAGGGACTGCAGATGAAAAGTAGTATCTGTTTACTAATTCTGGCATATTTACATGGTGTAGTATTCTACAACAATGTTCATCAATACGCATGGTCCTTATCAAATAAACTAATAAATAAAAAATAAAAATACAACCAAAAACAAACCTGTAATTCCTCGAAAGCTGTTTTCAATTGTGTGGCGATGTGTACAGCCCCAAACAGCGCACAAAACAGGCATTTTTCTCAATTCCCGGTATGAGAGGTATGGGAAAGTTGCCATCCCCAACATGGCGGCGCCGTTGACGTACGCTCCAGCGGCCAATAGGGCGTCTATGTATTTATTATGTCTATGGGCCTGACCGCAGAATACAGCGATTATAGTCGTTGTGAACGGGATCATTTTGACAACGTTGTCGTCTGTACGCGAAAAACGCGAAGAAAAAAGTTTTCTGTTGTTGTTGTCGTGTAAACGTGCCCTGAATGTACATTTTGGCTAGTGACTTGCTAAGACTCTGATAATGAAATCTAACCGACGTCAATCCGTGATCAGCGCTTGGTTCTGATGTAGTCAGCAGCGCTGCTTAGTTTCAGTGTACACACACACACACACACACACACAACAGCTAATGTGGAAGTTACTGCGGGTTCTCAAATGCCAAAACAAACGTCGTCTTATCTCTCCTGAGCCGCGGCTGCGAGATGAGGGAGGGAATTGTGTCGCAGCTTCCCTCTATAAGTGCAAATGTTTATGTGTGAGCGCTGCAGGGAGGCATTGGAGATGAAATTACACAAGAACATCGAACACCTCGGGGACCGGCGAAGAGAAACGCCACAGATGCACCAGAGGACACAGCCATCACTGCAAACACACTCCATCAGCCTGCGAGGGATGCTCGTGTTTCATTGTGTAAGAGGGTTTGTCAGAGTCGATTTGAGCGTGTGCCCTATTACCCACCGAGTGTTATGAGCTGAACTATAAGCCATCTGTAGGAATGAATGATGCTTACGTCACCACATACACTCTGCTTTAATCGGGCCTGAAATTTGTGGGGGAGTGTTTTGAGAAAGATCTAGATGAATCATTATTAAAATGAAGTGTTTGAAGGACCTACAAGACCTTGATTCTGAGTCTTACCCAGACAGCAACACAGTGTTGGCCCAGATCCAGCACACAACAACACACATACACTCACCTAAAGGATTATTAGGAACACATACTAATACTGTGTTTGACCCCCTTTCGCCTTCAGAACTGCCTTAATTCTACGTGGCATTGATTCAACAAGGTGCTGAAAGCATTCTTTAGAAATGTTGGCCCATATTGATAGGATAGCATCTTGCAGTTGATGGAGATTTGTGGGATGCACATCCAGGGCACGAAGCTCCCGTTCCACCACATCCCAAAGATGCTCTATTGGGTTGAGATCTGGTGACTGTGGGGGCCATTTTAGTACAGTGAACTCATTGTCATGTTCAAGAAACCAATTTGAAATGATTCGAGCTTTGTGACATGGTGCATTATCCTGCTGGAAGTAGCCATCAGAGGATGGGTACATGGTGGCCATAAAGGGATGGACATGGTCAGAAACAATGCTCAGGTAGGCCGTGGCATTTAAACGATGCCCAATTGGCACTAAGGGGCCTAAAGTGTGCCAAGAAAACATCCCCCACACCATTACACCACCACCACCAGCCTGCACAGTGGTAACAAGGCATGATGGATCCATGTTCTCATTCTGTTTACGCCAAATTCTGACTCTACCATCTGAATGACTCAACAGAAATCGAGACTCATCAGACCAGGCAACATTTCTCCAGTCTTCAACTGTCCGATTTTGGTGAGCTCTTGCAAATTGTAGCCTCTTTTTCCTATTTGTAGTGGAGATGAGTGGTACCCGGTGGAGTCTTCTGCTGTTGTAGCTCATCCGCCTCAAGGTTGTGCGTGTTGTGGCTTCACAAATGCTTTGCTGCATACCTCGGTTGTAACGAGTGGTTATTTCAGTCAAAGTTGCTCTTCTATCAGCTTGAATCAGTCGGCCCATTCTCCTCTGACCTCTGGCATCAACAAGGCATTTTCGCCCACAGGACTGCCGCATACTGGATGTTTTTCCCTTTTCACACCATTCTTTGTAAACCCTAGAAATGGTTGTGTGTGAAAATCCCAGTAACTGAGCAGATTGTGAAATACTCAGACCGGCCCGTCTGGCACCAACAACCATGCCACGCTCAAAATTGCTTAAATCACCTTTCTTTCCCATTCTGACATTCAGTTTGGAGTTCAGGAGATTGTCTTGACCAGGGACACACCCCTAAATGCATTGAAGCAACTGCCATGTGATTGATTGAATAGATAATTGCATTAATGAGAAATTGAACAGATGTTCCTAATAATCCTTTAGGTGAGTGTACATACATACGCATCGAATCCACATGTACCAGATGTGGCCCGGATCTGGGTATAGTCTGCATGAAATCAACATTTAGTTTCTCAATACATGCTCAATTTTATTCTTACGGTAATTTATTCTTCAGGTCAAGTCAAATTGAGGGTACGTTTGCATGACAACGATATGCTTAAGTTTTTCCTTTGAATTTTCCGTGACACCATTGCCAAAACAATATATATATATATATATATATGTATTCTACATATGAGAGAAATGGACCAATTAGAACGAGCCGATTCAGTAAGGGGCTGTTTACACGACACCGTTTTCAACTAAAAACGTTAAACTTTTTACGCGTTTGGTCGTTCAGTTACACGACATTTTGGGGGCCAGAAAACACAATCTTTTGAAAACGGGTTTTAAATTGCAAGTTTTTGAAAACGTTATCATGCACACATGTTCAGTCTATATGTTCGTAGTGTTTCTTTATAAAGTAACATCGCCACCTACTGGCCTGACCGCAGAATACAGCGATTATAGTCGGTGTATTACATGTAATATTAACAATCCCCATTTACAAGGATCCTCGAAAACGACTACAAACGCTGTATTCTGCTGCCAGGCCATTAGATGGCGATGAAACACTATAGATTGACATCATCGTCTTCACAGATTCGCGTTTTTGCTTTTTACACGGAGACCGTTTTCAAAAACTTGCACTTTGAAACCCGTTTTCAAAAGTTTGTGTTTTCAGACACCCAAAACGCTGTCGTCGTGTAAACAACGGCCAAAACGCATAGAATTTTTTACGTTTTTAATTGAAAACGGTGTCGTGTGAACAGCCCCTTATTTATATAGCGCTTTTCACAATACACATTGTTTCAAAGCAGCTTTACAGAAAATCATGATGTTAATGTTTATAAAATCTTAATATCTTCAAACCCTAGAGTCGCATTTAGCAGATTAGAGCTGGACGATGATAGTTACGTTTTGGGACGATATAAACAATCAAGCAGTTGAGTATATATCAATTTATGTGACTATACTATGAAAACTGGTTTCCGCCACAGAATAAAAAAATGTAATTGTGCGTTTATATCTCAGAATTCTAAGAAAAAAGTCGGAATTAAAGAAAAGATAAAAAATTTGGAATTATGAGAAAAATAGTGTGAGATATAAACTCACAATTGTGAGTTATAAAGTCGTAATTGCGAGTAAAAAGTCGTAATTACCTTTTTTTATTTTTTATTCCGTAGCGTATGGAAGCTTCCGTACTTCCATACGCGTATACATACTTATATATCCAACTTTATATAAAGATCTGTGTGATAATATAATCACGAATGTCTTAAAATATCATAAATCTAATCTTTAGTGCATCATTCAAATCAATCAATCAATAAATAAACAAACAATGTCGTAATTTCACCACCTTTTACACCCACTTTTCACAAGCCAATATCTGGATCTGGACCGACACTATGTTGCTCTCTGGGAAGTAAAATGAAAAAATCTTTAGTAAAATAAATAAATAAAAGTAGAAAAAGTAAAAAAAAAAGTTTAAATATAGGTTTATCAACTTAAGTTTCTTCCAGAAGGGTGAAATACACTGCGATATCTAAGATATATGTAGTTCAGTCATGAAACTCTAGAGGGCGCAGGCTAATCCTTTACATGTAATCTGCAAGCAATCACATCATTACCACATGCCACAAACTGATTGGCCTCTGCTGATCCTGCAGCAGCCAATGAGATCGCTTGCTCAATGTTTCCTCTGAACCCCTCCCCCTCCCCAGCTCCACCTGCCTATGTATCCTATTAATCTTACATACAACAGTCTGTGTATCTAGCAGTATGATACAGTAGTCAGTAGTGGATCAAAAAAGTTAATCAAAGTTAGTTACTAAGACAAGAACGAGTATTGTTCAAAATTCATGTATAACTTTGATGAAAGGTTTTGATCCACTGCTGTATAATCAACTGAGATGAGCATGAACAAATGATGGGGGAAAGCATGCTATTTTTTTTTTAGATTACACAGAAATCTTTTACAAATGAAATCCAGTATTTTTAACCAGATGTTCCTGACTTTCAAGCTCTTCCTCATGCAGATGCCACACATTTTTACTGAGGGTGTTGAACTTCACACAGATAACAGCAAGACTCCACCTAAGACAGCTCTGTCTGAGAATAACACTTAATGTGTCCATGTTTCACACAGGGGTGAACAGTAACGAAGTACATTTACTTGAGTACTAGTACACTTTTTGAGTATCTTTAGGCTTACTTGAGTGTTATTTTTTCTGGAAACTTTTAACTTTAACTTCACTACATTTGAAAGACGAATATTGTACTTTTTACTCCACTGCATTTCTGTCAGGGTCCTTGAGTATAAAGTAGTAACGTCCATAGATATCCATAATAAAGGCTAGATGTCTTACGGCGGAGTCTCTATCGTCATCACCGGCGGCCATCTTGTCACAGGCAAGCTTTCTGGCGGGCTCTGTGGTGCCTGATGTAAGATGAGTGATCAGCACAAACACAAATACTCTTAACTCGTTGAAATCTTGACGGATTTACAAACGGTTTCTTACAAACGTTATTAATAATTCTGGATGATTATTTATTTATACACTTATTGTTCATAAGTATGTAGTGTCATAACTACCTCTCTGACATTTATAACAAACCAAACCGTTTGAAAATCGGTAGAAAATTGAGCAAGTTATGGTTATTTAAAAAGTACATGCACCATTAAAACACAATGTTACGAGTGAGCGAGCTGACTGTGGCAAGATGGCCGCCAGTGCGGACGTCGACCTCCATTGGCCAGCAGCGCGGACGAGTCATCTAGCCTTTATTATGGATAGGCTATCTATGGTAGCCTAACGTCAGTCAGGAGAGGATTTTTTTTCATCTCTAAAACGTGATTGGTGACAGACAGCCTATCAGTGATCACTCTTGTAGAGTCACGTGTCGTGAAGTTCAGCGATTTCCCATCATTTGAACACAAATCAACTGGAGGCAACGAAGACATATCCTCGGCGCATGCGCACATCCATGATTCAAATTTTTTATAGACCACTTGATTTAAATGTGCATGCATGAATGAATACACATAGATGTAACTTCTTTTGTTTGGGTGGTAGGAGTGTTAATTTTTTTTTATTTTATTTTTTTTATATGATTATGGCTGTCTTTTTTTTTTGTCAATTCAGTTTAATTTCTATACGTTTTATACCATTCAAGCTCTTAATTCCACAGATACTACTAACTAGTATTATTCACTAGGTTGCTTCAGAGGCATAAGGCACAGTAAGTATTACATACAACAATGCAACAATAATAAAACAATGCATTGACATTGACTTTGTACTTTTGATTCTAAAAACAAGTACTTCTGTACTTTTACTTAAGTAAAAATCGGTCTTTTACTTGTAACGGAGTAATATTTGACCAGTATCTGTACTTTCACTTAAGTAAGGAAGTTATGAGTTCAAGATGGACACTGGCGATGAAGAGTACAGTATATTAAGATCTGACTGTGCCCAGATTCTGACCCGTTACTGACCTTGATGAAGTACTTTCACTAGAGTACAGTGTGTCTCTTAAAGAGCATGCTGGGAACGATCCTTCTGTTGTGGTAAAGTGACTTGGCACTGCCTTTAAAATGGCACTGTCTATGGTTTGTCCGTGCCAGAACAGATTTTTCCAAAACAACGTTGGAATGCTTGTGCTTTACTATAGAATAATTCCCTTTTAAAGACACTGGCGATGGATCAGAGCGAAGCTGGAAACTGTCTAAAGTTTCTACATTGCCAAAAAAAAAGTGTTTTCCAGTACAAATATCTAAACATTCTTAAATCAAGATGCATTTACTGGAGAAGCAAAATGACTGAAAATATTAAGTCTTGTTGACTGAGAAATGTCAAGATGAAGTGAGTTTGACCCCACACTCTAAAAAATGCTGGGTTGTTGGGTCAAAAATGGACAAACCCAAATGTTGGGTTAAAAATGTAATTAAAAAATTTACAGTTGAAAGTTGAAGTTGGGTTAAAATTTTAAATTACATTTTTAACCCAACATTTGGGTTTGTCCATATATTTGACCCAAATTTGGGTTAAAACAACCCAGCATTGTTTAGGGTGTGTCCATATTATGTTTTGTTTTCTGATGTGTTTATGCTTAAAACGAGAAAACAATATGCATATTGTTTTCTCGTTTTAAGCATTAACACATCAGAAAACATACAAACATAATATCTTCTGTCATGTTGCTTCTCAAGTACATGCATCTTGATTTCAGAATGTTTACACTCTAAACAATGCTGGGTTGTTTTAACCCAAATTTGGGTCAAATATGGACAAACCCAAATGTTGAGTTAAAAATGTAATTTACATTTTGTTTAAATCTTTCAACTGTACATTTTTTAATTACATTTTTAACCCAACATTTGGGTTTGTCCATATTTGACCCAAATTTGAGTTGAAACAACCCAGCATTTTTTAGAGTGCAGATATTTGTGCTGGAAAACAAGGCAAAAATACAGAGATGTTTTTGCAATATATGTATTTACGCACATTCTTACAATCTCAGGAAATGCTTTCAATATGGCCTGGAATGCTCCTCATATTTATAAATGATGTTGGATTTTCCATTGCAATATTCTAGATCTTTTCTTGTATGCCCTTTAACATATATATCCTACCCTACAGGTTTGGGAGTCACGCCAGGCAATAACAGTCGGAGTTATCTCTTATCTGTTCAACCAAACCTCAAGCCTATAGCACATACTACACATACACATTATCCTCCTCGTAGACTAACAAGTCGCTACCAAAATAATTCACACTGCCAAAACACACTTGAGATAAGCAGATGGAGCTCTATCTGCGTCCACGCGGGCATCAGCGAAGGCTCAAACTGTAGTATTAAAAATAAACAAGCGCACATTGTGAAGGCCATGATCTCACACAGGCTTTGCACTTCAGCTGCAAAAACAAAGTGTCCATTTGAAGCTTAATCGTTGCGTCCACAACAGCAATAAGCCTCTCACTAAGAGGTGAAACATAAGAGGGAACACGAGTGATTTGTTTGCGACCTTTGGGACACGACTTCTAACATGGTCGAAAATCATACGCAGTTCAGAGAGGAAATGCCATTTGATCGTTGGTTTTAGTTACAGGTGAAACTCGAAAAATTAGAATATCGTGCAAAAGTTCAGTAATTCAACTTAAAAGGTGAAACTAATATATTATATAGACTCATTACATGCAAAGTGAGATATTCCAAGCCTTGTTATAATTTTGATTATGGCTTACAGTTTATGAAAACCTTTTCACAATATTCTAATTTTGAAGCTGTAAGCCATAATCATCACAATTATAACAAATAAAGGCTTGAAATATCCCACTTTGCATGTAATGAATCTATATAATATATTAGTTTCACCTTTTAAATTGAATTACTGAACTTTTGCACCATATTCTAATTTTTCGAGTTTCACCTGCACGACTGTAGATGCGGGAATTAATGAGACAGTGAATCAGCAAAAGCGATAGTTCATCTTTTAAAGGTCAGCTGCGCCGCACCTCGCTGAATGTAGACACACATTCATGCACTGCAATGTTTGGAATTTGCTAAATGTATAGAAAGTGAAGTCAGCTGGGCAGGTTTTCATTGTGTCCAAAAGAAAGACAACATTTTTGGGTCATAATTGGCTCCAGTCCATGTTTAGTACGCCAGCATTAAAGAATAAGGAAGGTCGTTTTCAGAAATCAGACGATTTAATATGAGAATCTTACACGTTCTTCCTTACAAGAAGCCATTTTGTGCTTCAGATTTGGCAAACATTTTGAATCTGAATCATTTTCTCACCTGTGAAAGTCTTGGCGTGTTGAATTAGTGAGGTAACTAACAAAGCCTTGATTGTAGGTCACCGTAAAACACAAATATCACTCAAGTTGAGTAAATAAAAGACGACCAGAGGTATTCTTGCCTAAATTGTCTTTTATTGAAAAAGGCCAGGGTGCAAATGTCAAATAAAAAAAGAAAAACAAAAATAAGACAAGCATTTTTCAAGCATTTTAATACAAACTTAATATAAACTATTTCAGTCCCTCTTGACATGTAAGACACTGACTCAAAATACTTTGTTATACCATATTTTATCAAGTATTGCACAATGTAGGTACAAAATTAATATATACGATTACATTGTCCATAATATAGCAAAAATCTGTTTAACTCTTAACAGAAAATACAACTCTTTTTGTTTCAAAAAAGCAAATATTCCTACACTGAAATTCCAACACTAAGGAATATTCTGTACACAATCTTTAGAATTTTTGATCTATTTTTTTTTTAAAGATGAATTTCTTTAACAATTTAAAAAAAGAAAGACAAAAAAACTAAATATATTATAACATAAAGCTTCTGCAGCCATCACAGATCACTGGAGTAGTAAAAAGATATAAATGCAATACCATGTTGTAGAAACAATATATATACTCTGATATTTTACAAACTCTGTACTCAATTAAATTATACAATTAGAAAAAAGACCACGTAACCCCAGATATATATGCATTAGTGCCAATTTCTTAAAAATCAGCCAAGTCTTACCAACTTTTAAAATACTGTAAGAGGCCAGAACTTGAACTTCTGTGTGTGTTTTTTTTTTTTACCAATGTTTTAAAGTTTTTTTTTTTCTTCCAAAAAGTAGTAAAAAAAATCATTTTTTGCTTTATTGGCAAAAGAAAACATTGACGCGTGTTGACCAAGCTGTGTGTATGTGTGTGTGTGTGTGTGTGTAACAAGCTTTTCAGTACAAACTCAAGGGGGCATAAAAAGAGATTAGGAAGAAATCAAATCAAATAAAACAAAACACCCTTGGGCTCATGCGCTTATCACCGACTATTAATAGGGATCTTCGATTTCCACATCCACAGTTGTGCGTCTTTGCCTTACGTTTTCCTTTTGCCAACAATCCTTCCATTAGTTAGCCATGACCGGCTGGAATTGCTGGTTCGAATACTGCATGTTTCCCAGACTGAGGCTCAAGCCGTCCATGAGAGACTTGTCGTTGATGTTCCCGTACGCGGAGAACACGTCGAAGGCATTGCTGTACGGCTGAGGGCTAATGGCGTTCTCGCTCGGGAAGATCCCTTGTCCTTGAAGGTTTGGGAACACGAACTCCTTAGCGTTAGGAGACAACGCTGATGCTTTTTGCTGGCCGAATCCATAGAGCGAATGCATCGAGTTGGAAATGGCTTTTTGCTTGATTAGGTTGTTGACGTTCAGGCCTAGATTGGTGGGAGAGTTGCGGGAGACTTTTCCGCCGTTACGCCCACCGTTCTTCATCTTAGTGGAGCCGAACTTGGTGGCGGCGAAGGACGCGGTGGTGAAAGTTAAAGGCTGATTGGATCGTGGCATGAAAGACGGGCTAACGGATGCCGATTGGCCGAACGGTGGCGGCGATGGCGAACTCGACTCTGAGGACACGCCCACTGGGTCAGTGATTGGCATGAAGACCTGAGCCTCCGGGTTAAAACTGTTTCTGATTTCTTTGTCCAACTCGGAGCCGTTTTCGCCGTTATCGTCCACGTATAGCACCTTAACCGCTCCCTTCTCGCCAATCTGGTAGGAAACCTCGAAAGGGTCGATCCAAACGCTGAGATCCTGAGGCAAGTTATTCCGAACGTCTTCGATGTCCAACCCGCTTTCTTTGGCTGCTTCCTCAACGACCGGATCTACTTTCTCGCCCACATGTATACACCTAAACCCGGATCCTTTATATGGCTTGTCTGGGTACCAATGTCCTTCGTATTTCTTCTTCAACTGCCTCTCCAACTCTTCGCCGAATATGTTGACTCGTCGTCGTGGGAGTTTGTTGTACAGGTACGAAATTATGAAGTTCAGCGCTACTTGGATTTCAAGCTGCATAGCTGTGTGTCTGTGCCGTCTTTAAAGTCGAGTGCTGTAAAAACCTCCAAGGCAGTAGCGATCGGTGCTGGTGGACGAGGAAACGCTTGTTGATCCACTGGAAAATCTCCTTGAAGGGGAAAGAGAGGCAAGGTATTCAGCTGTGAAGAGTAATAAACCATGAGATATTCAATCTCAGGCTACATAAAAACACTACTGATAGGGTGGGCAGACCAGACGTTCAAATAAAGGCCACAAATGCATTTCATAAAATCACAGAGACACAAGTACAAAGGCTAAAAGCGATCAAATCAGGTTAAATTTGCTTAATCCGTTGCGTTTTGTGTGTCATAGGCCTGGGGTTTTTAAGTGGGGGCCGAAAAGGAGTGCTGGGAGTTTGGAGAAAAACATGCAAATAAGTTTGATTAAAGGGTTAATTCACCCAAAAATGATCCTGTATTTATACTCGCCTCAAGCCATCCTAAGTGTATATGACTTTGGCTGAAAGAAGAAACACAATCCGAGTTATGAAAAAATATCCTGGCTCTTCCCAGCTTTATAATGGGAGTAAATGGTACCTGAGATTTTAAAGCCCCCCAAAAAAACATCCATCCATCATAACAGTAATCCATACGCCTCCAGGGGTTAATAAAGGCCTTCTGAAGCAAAGCCATGTTTTTGTAAAAGAAATATTTATAACTTTACTGTAATTACTGGTTGTAACAGCCGTACGTGAGTCTAGCTCCGGCGCAAGAGTGACCTGTGACCCGACGGATGACCTCTGACCCGACGTATTGACGAATGCAGAAGCACAGAGGATAGAGCAAAACAAAACACCAGTCATGAATTATAAGTCTAAAACGAGAATTTTTAAAGAGAAATGTGGGAGGAGCTTGAGTTTCTTCTTTGAGCTTATGCTACACCTTCATCATGTATCAGGTCAGAGGTCATGTGTCGGGTCAGAGGTCACTCTTCTGCCAGAACTAGACTCACATACGGCCATTACCGGAAGCCAATAGTGCATAAAGTTATAAATATGTATATTTATCTTAAAAAAAAACATTGCTTCCCTTTAGAAGGCCTTTATTAACCCCTGCAGGCGTATGGATTACTGTTATGATGGATGGATGCACATTTTTGAGTTTCAAAATCTCAGGTACCATTCACTCCCATTATAATGCATGGAAGAGCCAGGATGTTTTTTTAATATAACTGTGTTTGGCTGAAAGAAGAAAGTCATATACACCAAGGATGGCTTGAGGGCAAGTCAATTATGGGATAATTTATTTTTGGGTGAACTAACTCTTTAAATAAAGAATGTATTAAATATACATTTTATTTAAATAAGCAGTACAGTAGGTTACTATAGTGCGTAGGAAAAAATATTCCCATTTATTTTGAATTTTTTCACAGTGTAAATTCTATCCATCTATCTATCTATATGGGGGTCCCTTATCTATCTATCTATCTATCTATCTATCTATCTATCTATCTATCTATCTATCTATCTATCTGGGGGTCCCTCGCACGAGGATGATCACGTTTGGGGGTCTGTGGCATCTAAAGGATTGAAACCCACTGTTCAAGGGAGATTACATAACACGGATTCTCTTCCCTACTTTATTCCGTCAACTGTTGCGTAAAAACGCCTTTATGTGAATATAGGGCGTTTGAACACAATGCGACACATTGCGCAACAGATCGGCGATCGGATTTCCCGAAGATCGCGACCAATAGCGTGTCGCCCTGCTCGGGGTGTGTATCCCTGGGCGAATTGGTAAGCTATTGTACACATATAATTATAAAGGCAGGCTTACATTCGATAATACAACCAGGAGCTTTGATATTCGGTGGTTAAGACACGAATCAAGGAAAACATATGCGTAAAATAGTGCGTTTTTCTCGCGTATGGGCTCGTAATTCCGACAAAAACAGACGTCGGTTATTGCGTAGCAAACGAGCGTTGGAATCAAATGAGACACTGCCATGATTATTATGAATATGGATGGGAATATTCTGGACGCCGTGTTGAAATGACTGCAAAACCGTAAACAGATCAGCTCAATCGCTGTGGATAAGCCAAGCTAAATGACGAATCAAAATGTGGATTTGAATGAACTTTGACACTGTAAATGTTTTGGGATTCATGACAAACAGACGACAGCGTGAACACTCACATGATCGCAGGCTAGATTAAACTAATTCATGATAAATAAGTTAAATAAAAAGCAACCGTTTATCAAACACATCCAAGGTCTCAATTCAAGCATACAATCAACATTTGAATGAATCGGTTTCTTAAAGCGACAACGCACTCAAATAAATATTATACTTGCCTTCCAAACGACATGCGTTGTTTCCCTGGAGCACAAAAGATGATTTTAGGGACTAACAGCCTCGACCATTGACTTATTACAATGCATTTTCTTTCCATACCATACAAGTGAATGGACGTAACCGAGGCTGTCATTCTGCCTAACGCCTCCTTTTGTGTTCCACCGAGGTTTACACCATTATTTTTGAGTTAAACTACAGCTTTAAGGCAGTGACATTGAGATACAACGATATATAGCCTATTTATTAACCCTCAGCGAACGACACATTACGAATGTAAACGCCAAAAATACTTACATTAAACGACCGTGTTTTTCTCTCAGGGTTGGGCTTCTGCTTCAGTTATCGAAAAGATTATTCCAGTTAGGTTGCATTAATAGGATTACTTGTTTGTTCTTCGGGTAATTGTGTTATTTTTTGGAGTCTGTCGTCAAGCAATACGACTCCCCACTGCCTGGGAGTTTTTACAACTCTGCCCTTTAAACTCCTGACTGGATCTCCTTTATAGCGCTCCTCCGCCACGGACAGGTTGGGGGCGGTGATGCGGTTTTCAGAGGTCAAAACCCCAGCGACGCTCACGATTGGACGAACGCGCCTTCGTCATATATTTGCCTCCGAATTCTCCGCGCTGATTGGTTTTGCTCTAACGTCAATAATCAAAGGGACCCGCCCCTCGACCAATAAACGAAAAATACAGTAACGGCTGGCGTTTCTAGTTATGTTTTAAGTGTTTTCCTCCCACACGTAGGAGATTTAAACACAATAATACTGCATGCTTTATTATGTTAATTTGATTTATCGAGACACCTCATAACATAGTGCTGTTAACAGCCTATCCTTATAAATCAGTCTCTCTGCAGCTTTCGTTGACATGATCATGAAGTCAGATTAAAGGTTCTGATTAATAATCTCGTTAATACTTTCAGACATATTAAGCAGATACGAAGGTATTAATAAATAAAAGCAATAGGCTACATTAAGAGCAAAGCACTAGCACAGAGCGGAGTGACACTGGTCATTTGTCCACTGAGGTGTAATCTGCCCTTGTGTGTTTTGCGTGAAAAAATACTCAGATGCTATTGGCTGGCCGTGCTTTCGTCATCATCAATGCAAATACACTAGTTGTTTCAGTATGTGCAGAGTGTATAACAAAACATAACTTAGTTTTAGCAATTCAGTCAATGAAAAGAACTTTACTATATATATATATTTATCTATAATGTAATGTAAATAGTCCCAAATATTATGGATTTAAAATGTACTTTTTAGAGGAAAAAAAGAGTAAGATTTTTTCTCTCTTTCCTTTCCTATTTTCAGAATGTTATTTAGTATGTTATATTGTCTATATTTTTTGTTAAAGTAATACACTCAGTATCCATTTCTGTGGTTAAACCTTGTTGTGACATTATGCAATATGCACAATACATTGCTTTTGAAGAACATATGACGGCGATGAGTGCATGCGACTAAATAAACATGCAAGTTATTTATTAATACAAAAGTCAAAATATAATTGTCTGATAACAGTGTAAATCAAAACGCAGTTATTCATCTGTGCTGCATATATTGTAACGTGATACAGCCGTGTTGTGTTGCTTTTTCTATCAGGAATAGTATGTTGATCTCATATTTCATTGGACGAGTAAGACAAGCTCCCATACGCGAGGGGTTTAAGGGTTTTGTCGGCGTCATGAATTGTTATAAGCTGTGCACACAATAAGCTTACACCATATGGACGAGGATTGGCAATGAGGAATATTGCTCTTTCAGCCATTGTATCTTTAAATATTTAGCTTAAGACATTTGGGATTCCAGACTCACAATACAGTTTAAAATGAACCCTGAGCCGAGATTATTCTGTTTTATAAGCAGGTTCTGCTCTGGGGTGAAGCAGAAATAAAGCTAGTCCCATCTCTACTGTTTGTCTAGGCAACATTTTTCATATTGGCCTGATTACAGAGAGAGGAACATGCTAATGACTGCAGATTTCTAAACTGGGTAGTCAGGATAAGCTAATTTGCTTAGCAGGGATATTGTGAGCGTTCAAAGTTCAGAGAAAGGCAGAGCGGGAGGAGAAACGACAGACTCAGCCAATCACCTTCTTATTACCACCGTCTTGGGTTATAGCGACTGCTGACACTGAAATGTGACCTGACGGCCTTTCTCTACGGTCGGTGTGGAATTAAAAACAATGTATGTCACGTAGGAACCCAAACACTGTCATTTGAACTCTACCTGAGGCAATTTGTATCATTTAAGTTTGGCTTTCCTTATCCAACATCAACTTAAAAGGTGAAACTAATATATTATATAGACTCATTACATGCAAAGTGAGATATTTCAAGCCTTTATTTGTTATAATGTTGATGATTATGGCTTATGAAAACCTTTTCACAATATTCTAATTTTGAATTTGGGGATTTTTAAGCCATAATCATATACATATCAACAATATAGCAAACACAACAACATATAAATATGCATGGTTATTAGAACCATTATTAATAACTGAGCTATACAGCAATAATTGAGCATCAAATCATCATATTAGAGTGATTTCTGAAGGATTATGTGACCATGAAGACTGGAGTAATGATCAATTTTTAATGTTTTGCTTGATCGGAATGGGATGAAATTTGGTGGCTTTTGTTGTAGTTGCTACGTGAACCCACACAAGAATCACGGACATGATTCAGATGTGTTAATCTGAAATATTGGATTTATTGCAAGTTCCTTCAAAAATAATAATAACACTTTTAATGGGAAAAATAAAGCCAATAATACCATTAAAAAAGGTATAAATATTATTGTATCATATAATCTCCTCAAAATTCTAAATAATAATCAAAAAATTTTATTGAACAAAAATGTATAACATTGATTTTCCTGAAGAGAAAAAAAAAGTTAGATTTTAAGGCTTTGTCACTTTTGACCGCGAAGGCACTTTATTTGGCCCAAAAGGCTATAAATAAATAAATAAATAAATAATGCAAAAATATTTTTTCCTTGTTTTCCAATACAAATATCTAAAGATTCTTAAGTCAGGTAGACATTTACTTGAGAAGGAAAATTACTCGAGAAATGAAGTCTTGTTCTCTAAAAATGAAGTGAGTTTGTGCTTAAAACGAGAACACACTTCTGGTCAGAAAAATCAAATAAACTCAAAAGAAAAACAAGATCCTTTTTCTGACCCTGTCGGCAGATATTTGTTCTTGTTTCAAGCAAAAACTCTTAATTTTGATCAGAAAACAACATATTATCTGATATAATTTTGCTTCTCCAATAAATGTATCTTGATTTACGAATGTTTAGATGTTTATGCTGGAAAACAAGACAGAAATACAGTGTAAAAGCATGACATTCATCCTCCTGTGAAACACAAAAGAAGGTATTTTTGAGTTGTTGTTGTTGTTGTTTTGCTCATACAATGAAAGTCAATGGTCACCAAAACTGTTCGGCTATACCAAATATGTTCTTTTCTAAGAAAGAAAGTCACTTTGGAACAACAATAGGACCAAACTTGCATAAATCGCTATATAGTAGAAAGACTTTTGGTCTATGACATAAAAACGAAACACCTTGCATAAGTATGATGTAGACACTGTCGCATAGCAACAATAAATATTGAACTCACAACACACTGGGGCTCCTCCCTGATGATGATGTCACGGCTCACACACCTTCGTGTTTCTTCACGACACACACTCAGTTATTTCAGGAACGGGTGTTAAGAAAGAGCAGCCGTTCTGCATTCCTGCGTCAGTGTTTCCATACACTCGTGTGTGTGTGTGTCTGTCACTGAAGTACAATGAGCAAAAAGCACACGCTTCATACGGGTTCAGAGGAGAAACTGGACTGGGAATGAAGCATTTCCAGCAGTGCACTGACTCACAGTAGGCGGATCAGGCCATGAATGAGGATGACGATGATGATGATGATGATGATGTGAGGAGAATATTGGGCAGAGCAACACTAAAGGCCATATAATGCACACGTACGTTCAATTAAACTCGCCATTAAATAAAAGTAGGACATTTGTAGAGATCAGATCATTTATTTTCTTCTCTTATATACTGTACTCTTGTACTTAGACGTGTGTGTGTGTGTGTGTGTGTGTGTGTGTGTGTGTGTGTATATATACACTCACCGGCCACTTTATTAGGTACACCTGTCCAACTGCTCGTTAACACTTAATTTCTAAGCAGCCAATCACATGGCGGCAACTCAGTGCATTTAGGCATGTAGACATGGTCAAGACAATCTCCTGCAGTTCAAACCGAGCATCAGTATGGGGAAGAAAGGTGATTTGAGTGACTTTGAACGTGGCATGATTGTTGGTGCCAGAAGGGCTGGTCTGAGTATTTCAGAAACTGCTAATCTATTGGGATTTTCACGCACAACCATCTCTAGGGTTTACAGAGAATGGTCCGAAAAAGAAAAAACATCCAGTGAGCGGCAGTTCTGTGGGCGGAAATGCCTTGTTGATGCCAGAGGTCAGAGGAGAATGGCCAGACTGGTTCGAGCTGATA
This sequence comes from Rhinichthys klamathensis goyatoka, assembly GCF_029890125.1. Taxonomy (NCBI): domain Eukaryota; kingdom Metazoa; phylum Chordata; class Actinopteri; order Cypriniformes; family Leuciscidae; genus Rhinichthys; species Rhinichthys klamathensis. Next base: position 36,694 of record NW_026607321.1, read on the forward strand.
GAAGGGCAACAGTGACTGAAATAACCACTCGTTACAACCGAGGTATGCAGCAAAGCATTTGTGAAGCCACAACACGCACAACCTTGAGGCGGATGGGCTACAACAGCAGAAGACTCCACCGGGTACCACTCATCTCCACTACAAATAGGAAAAAGAGGCTACAATTTGCAAGAGCTCACCAAAATTGAACAGTTGAAGACTGGAAAAATGTTGCCTGGTCTGATGAGTCTTGATTTCTGTTGAGACATTCAGATGTTAGAGTCAGAATTTGGCGTAAACAGAATGAGAGAATGGAACCATCATGCCTTGTTACCACTGTGCAGGCTGGTGGTGGTGGTGTAATGGTGTGGGGGATGTTTTCCTGGCACACTTTAGGCCCCTTAGTGCCAATTGGGCATCGTTTAAATGCCACGGCCTACCTGAGCATTGTTTCTGACCATGTCCATCCCTTTATGGCCACCATGTACCCATCCTCTGATGGCTACTTCCACCATGTCACAAAGCTCTAATCATTTCAAATTGGTTTCTTGAACATGACAATGAGTTCACTGTACTAAAATGGCCTCCACAGTCACCAGATCTCAACCCAATAGAGCATCTTTGGGATGTGGTGGAACGGGAGATTCACATCATGGATGTGCAGCCGACAAATCTGCGGCAACTGTGTGATGCCATCATGTCAATATGGACCAAACTCCCTGAGGAATGCTTCCAGCACCTTGTTGAATCTATGCCACGAAGAATTGAGGCAGTTCTGAAGGCAAAAGGGGGTCCAACCCGTTACTAGCATGGGGTACCTAATAAAGTGGCCGGTGAGTGTATATATACACTCCAAAAAATGCTGGGTTGTTTCAACCCAAATTTGGGTCAAATATGGACAAACCCAAATGTTGGGTTAAAAATGTAATTTAAAATTTTAACCCAACTTTCACTTTCAACTGTAAATGTTTTAATTACATTTTAACCCAACATTTGGGTTTGTCCATATTTGACCCAAATTTGGGTTGAAACAACCCAGCATTTTTTGGAGTGTATATATACATGAACACTCTAAAAATGAAATTTGGGTCAAATATGGACAAACCCAGCCATTGGGTTACATTTTTTTATTAAATTTTTAACCCAAATGTTTGAGTTTGTCCATGTTTGGGTTAAAACAACCCAGCATTTTTTAGAGAGAAGACTTCAGATGCAAACGCCTCTAAGTCCATCTAACGTTTTTCTTTTATATATATATATATATATATATATATATATATATATATATATATATATATATATATATATATATATATGTATATATTGTTTACTGGTTGAGGCTGATATGGGATTTAGAAAGTAATTAGTAATAATTAATGCAATATGTTTTAGAGAGAGTAATAGTACAGTAATCTAATTACACTGTTGAAGATGTAAGTTGCTAGTAATTAATTAATATTTATAGAGTATTAATATTTAATATTACAATTTATTTATACCGAACACTGTAGGTTATATATATATATATATATATATGTGTGTGTGTGTGTGTGTGTGTGTGTGTATAGGCCTATTTATATGCTCTGCTCACCAACGCTGCATTTATTTGATCAAAAATACAGTAAAACAGAGTAAAATTGTGGAATATTATTACAGTTTAAAACAGCTGTGAATATATATTATTAAGTTGTTATTGTTGTATAAATAACTGTTAATAGAGATGCACTGATATTAAAAGTGTGTTGATGCCTATAAGTCAATCATTAGTGTAATTATTATGTCTAATAACTAATAAACGTCTCGGTGCATTTATTGATAAAAAATAAAATGGTAAATGGACTGCATTTATATAGCGCTTTCACTGACCCAATAGCCACCAAAGCGCTTTACAATTTGCCTCACATTCACCCATTCACTCACTCATTCATACACCGACGGGCGACGGCAGCCATGCAAGGCGCCATCCAGCTCGTCGGGAGCAGCTGGGGTTAGGTGTCTTGCTCAAGGACACCTCGACACTTGGTCAGGTGAAACCGAGGATTGAACCACCAACCTTCCGGTTTGTAGACAACCCACATGAACCACTGAGCCACTGCCGCCCCATATACAAATACAGTAAAAACAATGAAATATTATTATTATAATTAGTATTATTGAAAACCCCAAATTCAAAATTAGAATATATTGTGAAAAGGTTTTCATATTTGTAAGCCATAATCATCACAATTATAACAAATAAAGGCTTGAAATATCTCACTTTGCATGTAATGAGTCTATATAATATATTAGTTTCACCTTTTAAGTTGAATTACTGAAATAAATGAACTTTTGCTCGATATTCTAATTTTTCGAGTTTCACCTGTATAATAAACAATGCAATATTCAAGAATTGTCAGTTTTGATCTCATGCCGACTCTGGGGTTTTGGCCTACAAAAATACGTCAAACATGTTTTGTAGTTTATTAGCTAGAATATTCAGAGAGTTAATTTTAGTAACGGATTATATGCACCATTATATCGTTTCTGTTCCTCCCTGGTATATTGATTCCTACTTGTTCAATATGAAGGTATGTTTAGCTGAACCAGATGTCCATGTGTTCAGAACTGTAGTAATATCTGCGTGATACGTGTGGTCTGTGACATCAGAACCGCTGGGGTTAAGAGGTCCCCCGTCCCCCAACGACCCGAACACCCCCGACACGAGTGAACCCGCTCATCTGGACCCTGATCCTCACAGAACACTGTGATCACGATCTAAAGATAACGGGTTCACATGCGGCCCGATGCCGGAGGAGAACATGTGTGGGTGTTAGTGATGCCATAAGAACCATTTAATGTCATGTATAGTGTGAAGAACCTGTCGCATCCATGCAGACCTGCCACAGGTGGATCCTACAGTGGAAAAGGGTCTTTAGATCCTGAAAGGTTCCAGAAATGGCTCTTCTATGACATCATTCGCCCACATGTGGACCCGTTATATTTCAGAATAGAGTGAATGATTGTTAAAACCATTTAAAGAAATCTCATTATAAATGATATTTATTGGCATAACAGGAATTAAGTGGAAAGACGGACTGATAAATTCACATGTATTTCATAATGTCTCAGTGTTTACTTCACAAGTGTGTGTAAAAAGAGCAGAGGTTCACATGCTCACAATAAGGCAACACTAACAGAGATTAGAGTGTGTGTGTGTGTGTGTGTGTGTGTGTGTTTGTCTCTGTGTGTGTGTGTGTGTGTGTGTGTGTGTGTGTGTGTGTGCGTGCGTGTGCACGCATGTGTTTGTGTGTGTGTGTGTGTGAGATTGTGTGTGAGTGTGTGTGTGTGTGTGTGCGTCTGCGTGTGTGTATTTGTGTTTGTGTGTGTGTGTGTGTGAGTGTGTCTCTGTGTGTGTGTGAGTGTGTCTGTGTGTATGCGTGTGTCTGCGTGTGTGTGTGTGTGTGTGGGGGGGGGGGGGGTGTCTGCGTGTGTATGTGTGTGCGTGCGCGTGTATGTGTGTGTGTGTGTGTGTGTGTCTGTGTGTGTGTCTGTGTGTGAGTGTGTGTGTGTGTGTCTGTGTGTGCGTGTGTGTGTGTGTATGTGTGTGTGCGTGCGTGTGTGTGTGTGTGTGTGTGTGTGTGTGTGTGTGTGTGTGTGTGTGTGTGTGTGTCTGTGTGTGTGTCTGTGTGTGAGTGTGTGTGTGTGTGTCTGTGTGTGGGTGTGTGTGTGTGTGTATGTGTGTGTGCGTGCGTGTGTGTGTGTGTGTGTGTGTGTGTGTGTGTGTGTGTGTGTGTGAGTGTGCGTGCGTGTGTGTGTGTATCTGTGTGTATGTGTCTGTGTGTGTGTGTGTGTGTGTGTGTGTGCCTGTGCGTGTACTTGAGGTGGACAGTCTAATTACGGCCTCTTCACTGAGGGAAATGTCAGTGGGATTTATGAGATGTAAAGGGTGTTTCAGGAGCACATCTTCTTGCCCTTTTTGTTTTTGTCCTCAGATTCAATTACAGCTTCTTTTGTTGCAGCCTGTCTTTATTAAGTCGTTATTTCAGTTCTCGGGAGGACCAGAAACCGCCACACACACCCTTTAGCCCTTCTCTTCTTCACACAGTCAGTCTAACGCTCAGTAACTAAGGTTTTAGTGAACTCTCTTTAAGTGTCCTTTTATGTCATTAATATCATATTATCTGCAACTTTTATGATTTAAGATTGCACAACTTTTTAATATTTGAAGTACACTACAAGTTCACATTCAAAACAATGAATTGCACTTCTTTTTCACAAGGGAATGATTTGAAGTATTAAGACATCCTTACTTACAACATGACTTTTTATGATGTATGTAATATTTTGAACGATGTTTTTGTCATTTAATGAGAGTCAATGGGGTCCAATGTTGTTTTAGACCTCGCTGACTTTCATTTTGAGGACAAAAACAGTTTTTTTTTAACAGTTCTTTAAGTGTTCAACAAAAGATACAAGTTTGGAATGACATGATAGTGAGTAAAGAATGGCAGAATGATCATGTTGGGGTGAATATGCCTTTAATGATATTAAAATGACTCATATTGGGGTTTTAGAATACAGGATAAAATCATAAGCTGTAATATCTCTGAAATCTGATCTGACGTGGCTGTTGTCTGTAGAGATGAGCTAAGATAAGAATGTCTCGGGACGGTGCTAAATGCTTCTGAGTCGGTGTGAAAAGACATTCATCACCGGTTGAACCCTAGAAGGAATCACTTTAAGCCTTTCCTTGTCTTGCCTTTCTTCATGGGAACCCTGTGTCTAGCCTCAGCCCAGAGTAAACACGGCTTGTGCAAACATATAGACTGACTTCTCTTCTTCTCATGAACCATCATCCAAACCATCAGTGCATATTTGTTCATACATACAAAGCAGTCCAAAAATATGGAAGCTTGCGAGTAATAAAGTCGCAATTGTGTGTTATAAAGTCAGAATTGAGTGTTATATAGTCGCAATTGTGTGTTATAAAGTCGCAATTGTGTTATAAAGTCGCAATTGTGTGTTATAAAGTCATTATTGTGTGTTATAAAGTCAGAATTGTGTGTTATAAAGTCAGAATTGTGTGTTATAAAGTCATTATTGTGTGTTATAAAGTCACAATTGTGTGTTATAAAGTCATTATTGTGTGTTATAAAGTCAGAATTGTGTGTTATAAAGTCATTATTGTGTGTTATAAAGTCACAATTGTGTGTTATAAAGTCACAATTGTATGTTATAGTCAGAATTGCGTGATATAAAGTCATTATTGTGTGTCATAAAGTCAGAATTGTGTGTTATAAAGTCAGAATTGAGTGTTTGTGTGTTATAAAGTCGCAATTGTGTGTTATAAAGTCACAATTGTGTGTTATAAAGTCGCAATTGCATGTTATAAAGTCAGAATTGCGAGATACTCGCAATTGTGAGATAAAAAGTCGCAATTATATTTTAAAATGTTCTATTCTGTGGCGGAGACAAGCTTCCATACAAAAAAAGATTAGTTTAGTTGCTAAAAATCAAACTATTCAGCAGAAACTGTGTGTGAATATGCATGTGTGTGTGTAATGGAGAAAGAGAGTGTGTTGTCAGCGTTTCAGGGAAACACGTGTCGCTCGTCTATAAGCACTTCTGTTCTGAGAACAGCTCTTATGTGGAGCAGGGAAGAATACATATTTCATCTCTCCCAAAAGGAGGAGAAAACAATTCGCTGGACGAGTGTCATATCTGGCCCAATTCACAGAACTCGTCCGTCCGTTCTCTACGTTTATAAAAGAACTGCTCGGTTTTCCAGTTTTCCAGCATATTAATAAATGATAGCATGTCATCAGTGTTGGGTTCCTCTACTAGCGGACCTCTACTCACACGGACACAATATCAGGAAAAACAACAAAACATTACCACATGTTTTTATTCTTTTGGAAAGAGGAAAATTTTAGAGAAAGCAAAGGTTTAAAAAATATATATAAAAAACTTTTAAATTTAAGTGAACAAAACAATCTTATAATGATAACATTTAGATGCGTCTCATGTTTCATGTTCTTTATCTTTATGGGCGTTTAAGGTACATTTACACGACAATTATGTACTAAAAACGGAAAAGTTTATCGTTTGCGTTTTTCGCGTAGAGGCGACACCGTTGTCAAAACGATCCCGCTCACACGGATCCGCAAGAACGACTGTAATCGCTGTATTCTGCTGTCAGGCCAGTGGGTGGCGATGGCACTCTGTAAAGAAACACAAACATATGACTGAACACGTAGTATTACGTCACCGCTTTCACAAATTTGCATTTTTGTAGTCACACAGAGACAATAACTGTATCTTTTTAATAACTTGTAGGCCTACTTTAAAACCCATTTTCAAAAGTTTGTGTTCTCTTTCATAGGTTCACTCAACGCTGCGGAAAGCGCAGTGGGATATCCTCTGGATGTGCCGATTGCCTGAAGCCCTATAGAATCACGCCAATTCATTGGCTGATGGCGCTCGCGCAAAGCTGGCTCCGCCCCGACGCTCTTACGTCGTAGCATGATGAACGCGCACGCGCCATCTTCTCCTCAGATTTCTCTGCCTTCACGAAGCGGTCACATCTCGCCCTTCGTTCGGTTTTTCTGAGCCCGAATTCTTCAAATTCAACTTCAGCTTTCGTCTCGACACTTCAGCGACTGGTATAAGTGGAACTCTGTTCTCCTTACAGTGAAGTGTCATGGATTATCGACGCTGCTCTCCGCCATGCGTTCGTTTTATCTCGAACGACGACCCTCACAGTAAGTGTGTTAAATGTATGGGTTTTTCGCATGCGCGTGAGGCTGTATTAGGATTGTCAAAATGTAAATTTTGTGACAATCTCCTTCTCAAAACCCTCCGCTCTAGACTCGCGGTTTTTGAGAAGGAGTCATTCGTTCCCCCCCGTCGCGCTCCCGAGACTGCTGAGGCCTCTCGTGGATCCGCGGCCTGGGGCTCGGATGTTGAGCTCGAGGATATTGAGTATGAGCAGACGGGCCTCGCCCTTTCTCTCCCTCCCTCTCCCGAGCACGCACGCGGCGCGGTTGAATTCGCGCATGATTATTTATGCCCCAGCCCGGGAGCCCGCGAATCGGTTTCTTTCGGTCTGGATGACGTGATTTACACTGCAGCCTCCGACTCCGAGGATTTCGGGCCTGCTTTGGCTGATGACGTTATCCCGCCTAGCGGCCAGGACGCGCGGCCTACTCCGGCCTACACTGAGCTTATTGACGTGCTGTCGCGCGCTACAGAGAAGCTCTCTATTGACTGGCCTGATGAGCCCCGCGAGTCTCAATCGTCCAAACTCGACGAGAGGTTCCTACGTGGCCCTAATTCTAGGCCAGAGCGAAGAAAGCTGCCCTTTTTCAGCGATCTGCATCACGAGATCTCCAGATCCTGGAAGCAGCCTTTCTCCGCACGCCTAACTAATGCGGCAGCCGCTGACTTCACCAACCTTGTGGGTTTTGTGGAGCAGGGTTATTCCGCTATTCCAGCGGTCGAGGACACGCTGGCTAACCACCTCGCCCCGTCGTCTGCACCGTCTTGGAAGGCGCGTCCCCTTCTTCCTTCCAAGGCTTGTAGGACTACTTCCTCCCTTATTGGGAAGTCTTACATGGCGGCTGGTCAAGCAGGCATGGCCCTGCATACCATGGCCATCCTTCAAGCCTACCAAGCGGACGTCTTGAAGGACATGGATGAAGGAGAGGGACTGACGCCCGAAGCTGTCAAAGAGCTTTGCAAAGCCACAGATCTGGCCCTAAGAGCCACCAAACACACTGCTCGGGCTGTTGGTCGCTCTATGGCGGGCTCGGTTGCTGCAGAGCGCCAACTCTGGTTGAATCTCACGGAGATCCGAGACAAGGATAAGAGTTTTCTCCTGGATGCCCCTATCTCCCACCCAGGTCTTTTTGGGGAGGCGGTCAACACGGTGGTTGAGAAGTTCCGCGCCGCTAAGTCTCAGTCGGCCGCGTTCAGGCAGTTTATGCCCAGGAGGGTCAGAGGGCCAAGAGACTCCAACCCTTCCCCTTCTCAAACCCGAGAACGCTCTGCTCATAGGGCTGAATTCCCTACTAGCAGGAGTGACCCGGCTCACCACCCACCAACTACGGTCTGGGGAGCCCGAGGTCGTCCATTTCCCCGCCAGCGCCCTCACAAGCGCCTTCAGCTGAAGCGGTCCAACAAATCGGCCGCTCCAGCCTCCTCGAGCCGTTACTGACCCGCAGGTCAGAAGGAGGAGAGCCTCACCAGATCTACGAGGTTGGGACAGACCGCGCAAGCGTTTCTGCCCTCATCCAACCCTGTCACCTTCGCCACCCAGCGTGTTTCGAAGTGCAGGTCCTGTTTCACTCTCTTCCCCCAGTCCGGCGCAGGAGGAAGGAGACGCGTCTTGCTTTCTCCCCTCGCTCCCAGTGCACGTTACACCCGCCAATCGCTTCCTCGGAGGCACAGTTCGTTTTCCTCTGGAGCAGGCGGACCCAGTTACTTCTATCCAGGTGGTGGTCCCCCCAGTACGTGTCAGGACGCCAAGCGCTCTCCTCCACGGTCAACCGCGCCTCCCCATGGGAACCAGCGCGACACCCTACCTCAGGTATGTCCCTTGCACTGCAACACTCCTCTCCCTCTATCACATTTCGTTCAAGAATGGGAGCGTTTACCAGGGGTATCGCCTTGGATCCTTCGCACAGTTCGGCTCGGCTACACGCTTCAGTTTTGTCGCAACCCCCCCTGCTTCAACGGGGTCTTTCCTACTGTAGTCGACAGCGCCGCTCAGGCTTCTGTACTACAGCAGGAGATTTCATCCCTTCTGCTGAAGGGGGCGATAGAAGAGATTCCTTCGGGGGAAGTCGAACAGGGCTTCTACAGCCGTTACTTCCTGGTCACGAAGAAGGGGGGCGGCCTGCGGCCGATACTAGATCTTCACCGGTTGAATTTCTCTCTTTACAAAGGAAAATTCAAAATGTTGACGCTGAAGGCCATCATATCTCATATCCGGCTGGGGGACTGGTTCGTGACGGTAGACCTCAAGGAGGCTTATTTCCACATCCAGGTCGTACGGCGACACAGGAAGTTCCTCAGGTTCGCCTTTGGAGAAAAAGCGTACCAGTACAGGGTCCTCCCCTTTGGCCTCGCTCTAGCGCCAAGGACGTTCACAAAGTGTATGGATGCTGCTCTGGCCCCGCTGCGGCTCCAGGGCATCCATATACTCAACTACCTGGACGATTGGCTCCTTTTAGCCCACTCCAGAGAGTTGGTGACTCACCACAGGGACATTGTCCTCCGTCATATTCAGTCTCTCGGTTTGAGGTTGAATACGGAGAAGAGCGTTCTTACTCCAGCTCAGAACACGGTTTTCTTGGGGGTATGCATGGACTCCGTTCTTATGCAGGCCCGTTTGGCTCCTGCACGGATTTCCAGTCTGGTGACATGTCTGTCCCGTTTTGCACTAGGCCAGCATGTTTCCGTGAGCACCTGCCGCAGACTTCTGGGCCTTATGGCCGCGGCCTCCCCTGTGCTACCTCTGGGGCTACTCCACATGAGACCTTTTCTGTGGTGGATGAAGCTCTCAGGGGCTCGGCCCACGGGGCCAGCCCTTCGCCTATTGAAGGTGTCGCGCAGTTGCTTTCGCGCCCTGTCAATCTGGCGGGACCCCCTCTTCCTTCAGAAAGGAGTCGGTATGGGTGCGGTATTCCGTCGCCAGATGGTGACGACGGATGCCTCTCTGACCGGCTGGGGAGCGGTTTTCGAGGGCAGGCCAGCGTGTGGGGTTTGGACTGGCGAGACCCTCTCGTGGCACATAAACAGCTTGGAGCTGAGGGCTGTCTTCCTGGCTCTTTGCCACTTTCTCCTCAGTTCTCCTCAATTCAGCACTAACTTTGACCTGTGCTTTGCTGATCTATGTTCACACTTGGACTTGGACCAACCACTATCTGACCTGGATGCGGATCAACACTTCAGCCTTTTAAATTCTGCCTGGCTTAAGGTAGCTAACGTGACTGCTCCTTTCAAGCCTCACATATCCAAACCAAAATCTAATCTGTGGCAAAACTCTGACTCTCGTCATCATAGACAAATTTGTAGAGCGGCCGAACGCAAATGGAAGCGAGACAGGCAGATTGTCTCCTTCCATTTGTTCAAAGACGCTCTTACAGCATACCAGAAGGCAGCTAAGTCAGCTAAAGCTGCATATTTCTCTAACTTAATTGAGTCCAACCACTCCAACCCAAAGGTCTTGTTTTCAGTCATTCAGTTTGTTATAAATCCTTCTTCTAAACTATCTGTTGCCTCTGATGCTCTATGTGAAGATTTCCAGAGATTTTTTGTGAACAAAATCACTAAATTAAGACTTAGTGTTTGCCCTAACTTAACTCTCCCCTCATTCGTGTCACCTACTACTTCTGTTTGGGAGGTTTTTGATCCTATCAACCTCCAGACACTAAAGGATGTGTGCACCAAGCTTAAGCCTTCTTTTTGTCCAAATGATATCATTCAGCCGAAATTTCAAGTTAATCATCGACTCTGTGGGTCCAGGTTTGGTATCTCAAGTGTCTCAATACGGGCTCTGTTCCAACTAATCTTAAAGTGGCTACGGTCACTCCTTTGCTCAAGAAGCCTTCACTGGATCCTTCTATTTTACAAAATTACAGACCCATCTCTGTTTTGCCTTTTATTTCCAAGTTATTGGAGAAAATTGTGTTTAATCAACTTCAGCACTTTCTTTCAAATAACTGTATCTATGAGGCTTTTCAATCTGGGTTCAGGACTGCCCACAGCACTGAGTCCGCCCTTCTGCGAGTGCTAAATGATATTTTTATCTCCACTGATTCGGGTGATTCTGTGGTTTTAGTTCTCTTAGACCTTTCGGCAGCTTTTGACACTGTTGACCACCCTACTCTGTTGGCTAGACTTGAGACTGAGGTGGGCCTAAAGGCTTCTGTCCTGTCATGGTTTCAGTCGTACCTTTCTGACAGAAAGTTTTTAGTTAAGATGGGTAATTTCTCCAGCTCCATGGCACCTCTAACCTGTGGTCTTCCACAGGGCTCCATTTTGGCTCCCTCTCTATTTTCTCTATACATGCTACCGCTGGGCGCTATCTTAAGGAAACATAGTGTATCATTTCATCTTTATGCAGACGACACCCAAATTTACATTTAAAAGAAATAACCCTGCAGCGTTAAACTCTCTTCTACTATGCCTAGAGGAGGTGAAGGCATGGCTGGCTCAAAATTTCCTCTCTCTAAATGATGATAAGACCGAGGTCATTGTCTTTAGCCCGAGTGAAAGGTCCCAGTACATAAGCCCAGACTTGGGGAGTTTATCTCCCTTTAAATCTACAGGAGTGCGGAACTTAGGTGTTCTTGTTGACCAGTCTTTAAAATTTGACAAACACATATCATCTGTTATCAGCTCCGGTTTCTACCAACTTCGCTTATTATCTAAAATCAAAGGCTTTCTTACTCCGATAACTTTGGAAATGGCGGTTCATGCCTTCATCACGTGTCGGCTAGACTATTGCAACTCACTTTACTGTGGGATATCAGTTTCTCAAATTGCCCGTCTTCAGTTGGTCCAAAATGCTGCGGCCAGACTTATCCTTAACTGTCGCAAATACGACCATATCTCTCCGATTCTTAAATCGTTACACTGGCTGCCAGTCCGGCAGAGAATAGATTTTAAAATCCTCCTATTTGTTTTTAAATCTTTACACAACTTAGCTCCAGCCTATCTATCCGAACTCATTCATCCCTATACTCCGTCCAGAAGCCTAAGGTCACACGACCAGGCTCTGCTGGTTGTCCCTCGTGTCAGACTTAAGCGTAGAGGGGAGCGTGCCTTTGCAGTGGCAGGGCCTCGTCTGTGGAACACCCTGCCTCTAGAGATCCGAACGGCCCCCACCCTTTCTATCTTTAAGTCTTTGGTAAAAACCTACCTGTTTTCTTTAGCTTATTGATCTCTTTTTTTCTTTTTTTTTTCTTTTTTCTTTATTTCTACGATTTTATATTTGAATCTCTGTTAAGGCTTTTCGTAGCTCTGCTGCTTTTTATGTGTTTTAGGGGTTGTTTTCGCTGTTTTTACTTTTCTTATTTGTGTGTTCTGTAAAGCACTTTGGTCTGTCTAAGCGGCTGTTTAAATGTGCTATACAAATAAATGAACTTGAACTTGAACTTGAACTTCTCCCTTTCCTCGAAGGACACCATGTCATTGTCAGAACGGACAATATGGCAGTAGTGTCCCATGTAAACAGACAGGGGGGTTCACGATCGCGCACCCTAGACAGGCATGCGCGTCACCTTCTCCTGTGGTCCCAGGACAAGTTCCTCTCTCTGAGAGCAGTTCATGTCCCAGGGATTCTGAACTTCGCAGCAGATTTTCTGTCGAGGCAGAAGCTCAGGTCTGGGGAATGGATGTTGAACCGCCAGACGGTGGCCCTGATCTGGGAGGTGTTCGGAAAAGCGGAAGTGGACCTCTTTGCATCTCAGGAGTCGTCCCAATGCCCGCTTTGGTTCTCTCTGAGCCCTCCAGCTCCATTGGGGATAGATGCGTTCGCCCACCCTTGGCCGATGCAGAAACTCTATGCCTTCCCGCCCATCAAGCTGATCCAGGCGGTTCTGTCCAGAGTGAGGGAGAGCGGAGTCCGCCTCCTTCTGGTAGCCCCATTCTGGCCGTCCCAGCCATGGTTTTCGGAGCTGATCCCTCTGTTGGAATCCTCCCCCTGGGAGATACCGGTCAGGGAGGACCTGCTTTCCCAGCTTCAGGGCAGGATATGGCATCCTCGCCCCGACATTTGGAAGCTGTACGTTTGGCCTATCAGAGGCCGTTAGCTTTAAGCTTTGATCTCCCAACCGACGTTCAGGAGACTATTGCGAATGCTAGAGCCCCTTCGACGAGGAGGCTATATTCCTCCAAGTGGAGGGTGTTCGAGGCATGGTGCTTAGCACATGATAGGAACCCAGTTAGCTGCCCAGTAGGCTCAGTGCTGGAATTCCTGCAGGAAAAGTTTGCTTCCGGAGCGGCCGCTACCACTCTCAGAGTATATGTCGCAGCTATTGCCGCTCATAGAGAATCGGATGAGATTGCCTTGGGGAAACTGAGGTTAGTTTCGGCCTTCATGCGTGGGGTTAGGCGCCTGAAACCGGCTCGCCCCCCTAGTGTTCCCTCGTGGGACCTGTCAGTAGTCCTGGAGGGTTTGACAGAGGCTCCCTTCGAGCCCTTGGAGTCAGCTCCTGAGCGGATTCTGACTCTTAAGGTTGCTCTTTTGTTAGCTTTATCTTCACTAAAGCGGATGGGGGATTTGCAGGCTCTCTCTATTAGTGAGTCATGCTTGGACTTCGCTCCTGGCCTGGTTAGGGTTACCTTGAGGCCGAGGTCGGGGTATGTACCCAAGGTTCTTTCCACGGCGTTCCGCTCTCAGGTTGTTAACCTTAACGCTTTCCACCCTCCTCCTTTTGCCTCTGAGGAAGAAAGGAAACTTAACTTGCTCTGCCCGGTCCGTTCTTTGAAGTTGTTTGTAGATCGCTCAGGCGGTTGGAGGAAATCAAACCAGCTCTTGGTATGTTTTGGTGCTGGCCGCCGCAGGCTTGCAGCATCAAAGCAGAGGATTTCCCACTGGGTAACGGACGCTATTTCGGTGGCTTACGAGGTGCGTGGTTTGCCTTCACCTCTTAGCATCAGAGCACATTCCACCAGAAGTGTGGCTTCCTCTCAAGCTCTCTTTAGAGGGGCCCTCTTGGAAGACATTTGTGTGGCGGCAGGTTGGTCCTCTCCGCACACCTTTGTGAGGTTCTATAATTTAGATCTTGACATGACTCCAGGTTCCCAGGTTCTATCTGCTTGAACCTATCATGGTTGTTATTATTTGGTCTGGTACCAGTTATGGCAGCGCTTAGCTTGGCGAGTTTGGTATTTCGTTCCCACTGCGCTTTCCGCAGCGTTGAGTGAACCTATGAAAGAGAACGTCTCTGGTTACTTACGTAACCTATGTTCTCTGAATAGGGAACGAGATGCTGCGTTCGCTGCCAAGCTCCTCACGCTGCCGACAGTTTTTCTTTTCGGCAGAGAAATCTGAGGAGAAGATGGCGCGCGTGCGTTCATCATGCTACGACGTAAGAGCGTCGGGGCGGAGCCAGCTTTGCGCGAGCGCCATCAGCCAATGAATTGGCGTGATTCTATGGGGCTTCAGGCAATCGGCACATCCAGAGGATATCCCACTGCGCTTTCCGCAGCGTTGAGTGAACCTATTCAGAGAACATAGGTTACGTAAGTAACCAGAGACGTTTTAAGGCCCAAAAATGCCGTTGTCGTCTAAATGAATGGCCAAAACACATAAAAAGTTTTCCATGTTTAGTTGCAAACTGACAGACCCTTAGTTCGCTTGTCTTTGTTCCTATGTTCCCGCCATCATTCGTTGTCATGGATACTAGTATGTTACTAATTAGAGCACACCTGTTTTGTACTTAGTTCGTTTGCCTGTGTGTTTAAGCCCTTCAGTTTATGTTGACAGGGGCTGTTTACACCACTCATGCGTGTTCTGTGATCTAAGAGCTATCCAATCGTGAAAAGACCAGGTGTAAATGCTCTCCGAAACGCATTCGAGACGGATTTGAATCCGATCGCTCAACCCACTTCAGGAGGACGCCTGAGACGAAACTGGACAAGTGTAAATGCATCTGGTTGTTGAAGCCACTTGTGTAAATTTGACGACTCCCAACAATGCTAAAAAATAAACGTGTGAGAGCGTGTTGTGTCATGTTATAGCCAGACATGACGACGCAGATGAGCATCTATTCATCAAGCCAACGTGCAAACTATCGTAAATCAAAGTGAAAGTCAGTCGCAGACGCTTAACACACAATCATCTTCATTAAAAGTAAAGAAACGAGATGATCTTACCAGTTCTGTTGCCGCTCTCTCTTATTGCGTCTTTGATTTTGATCTGATGATCAATAAAACGCAGCTCGAACTGTTGCTTTCGGTGACGTGAACTCCATTAATCTGCATATAGCGCGGGAATTGAAGATCGGGATCCGTTTTGAGAAAACACATTTATGTGTCCAGGTGTAAATTGAATCGTTTTGATAAATCAGATCGCTATCCGATCTGAGAAAACGCATGAAGTGGTCAGGTGTAAACAGCCCCAGTTACGTTGATCCTGAACTCATGACTAACTCGAGCTCAACGCTATTTCTTTCTACTGGCCAGATCAGGTTTTTACATGCCCTGCCACAAAAAAAGTTATTGTTTTCTTTTTTTTTTTTTGACCCACTTTGTGTTGTATAAATGAATTTACATTTGGATTAATCCTTGTTAAAGCTACAAAAGTTATCCAGTCAAGAGCAGTGAGTGATTCTTTCTCTGTCTTTTGTCTATTTTTTTCGTTTTTGTCTGTACTGACCCAAATCATTTGTCCCAAATGTACAAAAAAATGAGCTCAATGTTAAAATTGACTGGAGTTCTCCTTTAATTTTGGTGCTTTTCCACAGCATGGTTTGCTTTTCCAATGCAGTTCAGTCTCGCTTCAAAGTGGGCGGGATAATAGACGGATCGCTAAAGTTGCGGCGCATTTACTAGGCTACGCAACACAAACAAGCGCACACACAGGAGCAATGGAGCACATCGAGGGAATGGTGTTCTTGAATGATTCTCGATATGTTTCACTGCAAGATGAAGAACTTTGTCTGTTTCCGATTTGGTGTCTCGTATCGCAAGTACAATGAAGTTGGTAGTGACGATTCTCTCTGACCAATCTAAATATTATGATATATCGGCCACCATATCAGTATAGGACAATATGTTCATTTTTAATGTTATCCTTATCGGTCCAATAAGAAAATTTGTCTGATATATTAAAGCTGCTAAATAATGTATTTTTTCACTCTTCAGATGCGCACTGTTCAACATGATGCTTTTGAATTTGCTGAAATATGATTGGAATCACTTAAAAAAAGGAAAATACAGTAAAGTGCAACATGTGCAGCGCAAGTCTGTCATATCGGCTACATACAATTATAATAAGAACATCATCATAATTGTGTGTTTGGGACATGATGAGACTTCTGTTTTTGTAATCAGGCTCTCAAAAATTATATAAAAATTTGGATTTAGATTTATCTGCCAATATATCGGTTATCGCATTTCAGATATAAATAATTATCGGTTTTCGTATATATATATATATATATTAACTATAATAACCCTGGTCGGTCATCATATACATTAGGTGGCCTTAACTATGTTCTTTTTTTATAGTACACTTATTAAATATATTTGATACAATATACTTATTAAATATGTACATGTCTGTGCATTGTATTACATTTAAAGTATAAATGTGTTGTTTCATCCCATGTTTAGTTCAAATGTGGACAAACCCAACTGTTGGGTTTAAAAAAATGTTTTCAAAATGTAAACAAACGGTTGGGTTTGTCCATATTTGATCCAAACTTGGGTTAAAACAACCCAGCATTTTATAGAGTGTACTTGCATGTTAACGTATTATGTTGTTTTAACTTTACCAAACCATTACCCCCAAACCTAACCATACCTCGAACTCATTAGCAATAAATGTGGCATTTTCCAGAATAACATGTAGTTACCCAGTAAATTCATAGTCTTGAGGGTATTTAACGTAATCATATAGTTATGGCCAGCATTAGCTATCATAAGAGGACAGTCGTGGCCAGATTGCAGACGCATCTGATTAAAGTGAACACGACGAGAGCGGATGAGATTTGTAAAGTGTTCGGCACACACAGCGTTACACAAGCGCCCGTGACCCCGGATGTCCTTTAGTGGAGTTGCATCCCTCAGCTGGGGGAAGATTAGGTGTGTGTGTGTGTGTGTGTGTGTGTGTGTGTGTGTGTGTGTGTGTGTGTGTGTGTGTGTGCTGCCACCGAAACAAGGGTAAAACCTCATCCAGCTCTCAATAATGCATGATTAATTAGCGGACTCTGAAATAGGGCGAAACCAAAAGAGAGGCTGGAAACAGGAGAAGCACGCTGTCCCGAAGGGAAATATGCACACGCTCACAGTGCAAATCCTGCAACGCTCTTCTGCTGTGTGTGTGTTTGTGTGTGTGTGTGTGTGTGTGTGTGTGAATCGTGACTCTGTCTTTGCAGCCACCAGCAACTTATATGTAAGGTGAACAATAGTCACACTCACACACATCAGAGTTTACCTCATATTGGTTTGCCTAAAACAGGGTTTCGAACTGGTGGTCAGTGGCCGCTATAGGGGGTCCATTTAAAACTAATATATACAATATATTAAGAAAATTAACAGTTTAAAAAATGTGAAATGTTAATATTTATTTATGTTGCAAAGACTCAGAAATCATGTGATGAATTGTGATTATTCTATTGAAAATCAAGTTGTGTTATATATATATATATATATTTATATATATATATACACAAAGAAACATAAAAAAAGAAACATTAATGAAACTTAAAAATATATATATATTTAAAAAAAATATTTAAAAAAAATATTTAAAAATTAAACTTATTTAAAAATATAAAAAGTAAATAAATATTAAAATTATATATATATATAAACATTTCTGTTACTTCAAAAAACGATATATAAAACTATATTTAAAAAACAATATTGTAAATGTTAATATGTAATTAAATGTTATGTAATTTTAATATTTATTTATGTTATATTAAATATTTTATATAATATGTAATATATATACACTCACCTAAAGGATTATTAGGAACACCATACTAATACTGTGTTTGACCCCCTTTCGCCTTCAGAACTGCCTTAATTCTACGTGGCATTGATTCAACAAGGTGCTGAAAGCATTCTTTAGAAATGTTGGCCCATATTGATAGGATAGCATCTTGCAGTTGATGGAGATTTGTGGGATGCACATCCAGGGCACGAAGCTCCCGTTCCACCACATCCCAAAGATGCTCTATTGGGTTGAGATCTGGTGACTGTGGGGGCCATTTTAGTACAGTGAACTCATTGTCATGTTCAAGAAACCAATTTGAAATGATTCGAGCTTTGTGACATGGTGCATTATCCTGCTGGAAGTAGCCATCAGAGGATGGGTACATGGTGGCCATAAAGGGATGGACATGGTCAGAAACAATGCTCAGGTAGGCCGTGGCTTTTAAACGATGCCCAATTGGCACTAAGGGGCCTAAAGTGTGCCAAGAAAACATCCCCCACACCATTACACCACCACCACCAGCCTGCACAGTGGTAACAAGGCATGATGGATCCATGTTCTCAGTCTGTTTACGCCAAATTCTGACTCTACCATCTGAATGTTTTAACAGAAATCGAGACTCTTCAGACCAGGCAACATTTCTCCAGTCTTCAACTGTCCAATTTTGGTGAGCTCTTTCAAATTGTAGCCTCTTTTTCCTATTTGTAGTGGAGATGAGTGGTACCCGGTGGAGTCTTCTGCTGTTGTAGCCCATCTGCCTCAAGGTTGTGCGTGTTGTGGCTTCACAAATGCTTTGCTGCATACCTCGGTTGTAACGAGTGGTTATTTCAGTCAAAGTTGCTCTTCTATCAGCTTGAATCAGTCGGCCCATTCTCCTCTGACCTCTAGCATCAACAAGGCATTTTCGCCCACAGGACTGCCGCATACTGGATGTTTTTCCCTTTTCACACCATTCTTTCCCATTCTGACATTCAGTTTGGAGTTCAGGAGATTGTCTTGACCAGGACCACACCCCTAAATGCATTGAAGCAACTGCCATGTGATTGGTTGAATAGATAATTGCATTAATGAGAAATTGAACAGGTGTTCCTAATAATCCTTTAGGTGAGTGTATATATATATATATAAACCCTTACACTTAAAAAAAGTGTTAAAATTATTGGAAAAATGTATTAACAAAACCTTAAACATTTTATTAAAGCAATTTGCCAAGGTATAGCATTTCTCAGATTCATAAAATAAACTAAAATAACTAAAACTAAAACTGAAATAAAACTATATAGACAAGTTTTTTTTAAAACTAATACAAATTACAAAGAATGCACAATAAAATCACTAAAACTTATTACAAATAATTTGGCCTGCAATACAAACTCATTGTCTGTCAGTGATGCTGAAATAACACTGGTGCAGACACACACACACATTACAGCGCTGTTCAAATGAGGAGTGTGTTCTCGTCCTCATAAAGCAACGCAGTGCTGGTGTGGATCCAGAAGAATCCCAGCTCTCCGCAGGCCCAGATGCCCGGGACCGGGGGGTTCCTGGACCGACACCGGGCTCTCGCTAACTCTCCGTCTGCTCACACACACACACACACACAAACCGGACACACCGGACTCTCAACAGAGACGCCTTACTGCTTTCAACATAAACATTACCTGTGTTTACATCCAAAATTGTGCATTTAACTTGTGCGGAAAATTGGAATATCGCATTAAAACATTTGCATTTCAATCCCATGTGTTCGAGAGAACAAAATCGTCAATTCCTGAGAAATTGGTACAAAATATTTGTAATAAAAATGTAAGTTGCTGTAATTGGGCTGTTTTCTCCTCCATCAAAAATGACCCGACCGATAGTGTTCACAAAAGCAACCCAGTCAGCAACAGTGTCGGCCCAGATCCGGCCCACAGCGCGGACAAGATATATGTTAGGATATATATATCATTTTTATATTTAAATACTTTTAAATAAGTTTAATATTTTACAATATTTTTTTAAATATAGTTTTAATTATTTTTTAACTCAGTTAAGATTTATTTCATTTGAAATAACATAACTGTTTATATACTATTTATATTGGTGTTTTTTATATTGTTTAATATTTTTATTTATTTTATTTTAAATAACAGAAATGTTTATTTAATCAAAAATAAAAGAAATATAGAAATAAATCATAAATGTTTCTTGAGCATCAAGAATGATTTCTGAAGGATCATGTGACACTGAAGACTGGAGTAATGATGCTGAAAATACAGCTTTGATCACAGGAATAAATTACACTTAATTATATATTCATATAGAAAACAGATGTTTTACATTGGAGTAATTATTTTTGCTGTTTTTACTGTATTTGAGCAAATAAATGCAGCCATGGCAAGAAGGGGTCATATAATGGTGCATGCACTTTTACAAGTTGATTGTACTGAAATGTGTGTTGGCAGTGTCTGTACACAACCATCATATAATGATAAAAATCCATCCAGTGTTTTTGTTTTAATCTCCTTATATGTTTTCCCCTGCCTCAAATCGAGCCGTTCGAGCCTGTGACATCACTAGATCTGAAGCCCCTCCCACGATTGTTGATTGACAGCAGCGTTTCGACACAGACCCGCCCTGAGCGAGCGGTCATCATAGTCCGTCACTGTTGATCCGCTGGAGCACTGTCTATGAGCAGAATGGCGTCTAAAGGTGATGATACACAGGGCAACTTTTTTCAACTGGGCACTTTCCCATTGAAAATGGGCAATAAATATCTATCTGGATAATTTAGATCGGTCGAGGGCCCTGTGTCTCATCTGGTTGCCGTTTGGCGGCAACATTGCCCAGCAACATTGCTCAAAAATTTGCTGTTATATATATATATATATATTTATATATATATATACACAAAGAAACATAAAAAAAGAAACATTAATGAAACTTAAAAATATATATATATTTAAAAAAAATATTTAAAAAAAATATTTAAAAATTAAACTTATTTAAAAATATAAAAAGTAAATAAATATTAAAATTATATATATATATAAACATTTCTGTTACTTCAAAAAACGATATATAAAACTATATTTAAAAAACAATATTGTAAATGTTAATATGTAATTAAATGTTATGTAATTTTAATATTTATTTATGTTATATTAAATATTTTATATAATATGTAATATATATACACTCACCTAAAGGATTATTAGGAACACATACTAATACTGTGTTTGACCCCCTTTCGCCTTCAGAACTGCCTTAATTCTACGTGGCATTGATTCAACAAGGTGCTGAAAGCATTCTTTAGAAATGTTGGCCCATATTGATAGGATAGCATCTTGCAGTTGATGGAGATTTGTGGGATGCACATCCAGGGCACGAAGCTCCCGTTCCACCACATCCCAAAGATGCTCTATTGGGTTGAGATCTGGTGACTGTGGGGGCCATTTTAGTACAGTGAACTCATTGTCATGTTCAAGAAACCAATTTGAAATGATTCGAGCTTTGTGACATGGTGCATTATCCTGCTGGAAGTAGCCATCAGAGGATGGGTACATGGTTTAATATTTTTATTTATTTTATTTTAAATAACAGAAATGTTTATTTAATCAAAAATAAAAGAAATATAGAAATAAATCATAAATGTTTCTTGAGCATCAAGCATAAAATGTGTGTTGGCAGTGTCTGTACACAACCATCATATAATGATAAAAATCCATCCAGTGTTTTTGTTTTAATCTCCTTATATGTTTTCCCCTGCCTCAAATCGAGCCGTTCGAGCCTGTGACATCACTAGATCTGAAGCCCCTCCCACGATTGTTGATTGACAGCAGCGTTTCGACACAGACCCGCCCTGAGCGAGCGGTCATCATAGTCCGTCACTGTTGATCCGCTGGAGCACTGTCTATGAGCAGAATGGCGTCTAAAGGTGATGATACACAGGGCAACTTTTTTCAACTGGGCACTTTCCCATTGAAAATGGGCAATAAATATCTATCTGGATAATTTAGATCGGTCGAGGGCCCTGTGTCTCATCTGGTTGCCGTTTGGCGGCAACATTGCCCAGCAACATTGCTCAAAAACTTGCCCTGTGTATCATGACCTTAAGCGATTGTGTTGTTCTGTTCTTGGGTGTAATAACGAACACGGTATTTTAATGGCTGAGTTTGTTTTCGAAGGGAATATTCCCCACGAGCAACGTCAATGCGTTCATGTTTGCGCGAATCATTTCTCACCAGACTGCTTTATAAACGAGGGTCAGTATCAGGGCTCGAGACTAACGGCGTCCTATCGTCCTGGGGACGATAGAAAATGTGTTTAGGACGAACAGAAATATTCTCCAGGACGCCTACAGGACGAAAGATATTTTTGTATGTGTGTTCATTTATTTCTAGCCTATTGGGCTAACTTACTTAGAAAATGTCAAAATTAACCGACCAAGTGCTGACTACAACGGAGCGCGTCTTCTCATGCTTAGACTAACGTTACTATCACTGGCCGCTGGCCGGCTACTCACCCGGAGACTTGTTCCGCGGTACATCTATCAAATGGCTTAATGACATCGTAATTATGTTGCGCTGGTTAAACAACAGCTATTCAACGAATAAAAGCTAGACAAAAATGTTAGATAGTGACGATTTGAGAAGCGATCCAGTCATAACTGATGTTCTGCGTGTAGATGCGAACATTTGTACTGTAACGTGCTGATCCAGCGGGACACGGGTTGACATGCGCTGCATGTTTCATAAAACGTTAAAATATGTAAACGTCTGGGAGAATGAGTAGAGCATATATATATATATATTAGGGCTGGGAAAAAATTAATCGTAATTAATCGCATCCAAAATAAAAGTTTTGTTTACATAATATATGTGTGTGTAGTGTGTATAATTATTTTGTATATATAAATACACACATATGCATGTATATATTTAAGAAATATTTGCATGTATATACTGTATATATATTTATACATCATTTATATTATATATAAATATACATATTTTTATATTAAAAACACATTTTTCTTAAATATATACATGCATGTGTGTGTATTTATATATACAAAATAATTATACACACTACACACACATATTTTATGTAAACAAAACTTTTATTTTGGATGCGATTAATCACGATTAATTTTTTCCCAGCCCTAATATATATATATATCTGAATAAGAGTGACGACGCAAAAAAGAGCTCTATTCGGTTTTCTGTGCGCACACACACGACCGAAGCCTGCAGCCATGCACATAGACGCCCATACAGCGCGCGAGGACTGATTGAGCTCTCTTTCGTGTCTGAGTGGACAAAAACACACAACATTATGTCTAAATGTCCGTTTTGGAGAGTATTCGCGTAAACTATGTTGGTTATGTCTTAAACAGTTGTGAGAGAATCGGATGTGCATCAGTGCAATTGTATCCGCATGTCATTAGACATGATCCGACGTCTTAAAGTGACAGTGGGCAATAAACCTAATGCGGTCCGTGTCCTTAATATTGATCAAGCAACAAAAGAAAAAGAGAAAAGCATTCACTGTTCGTTAATAGCTTTAATGTTATATTTAATATAATTAGTTCATACAAATAACTATGTCTGCTGCTTGAAAGAATAAAGAATGATGTATGCAAGTAGTTATAAAGAATACACCAATAAAACGGTTAGTTCCAATCCTTGATTCTGATTGGTCAATAGCTGTGCTTTATTCACGATAAAACACGGCTATGACCGCTTCACCCAACGGTTCTATGTATCACTACACAACACCCCTAGCAACCACTCTTAGCAACTTAAACAGATGTTTCATCTCATTGATATTGTTCATTTAAAGCTAGAGCAGAGCATTGTGAGAGATCGAGTAAGCGAGTGTACCTGCATTTACAGTAGACGTAGCATTTTCCTTCAGGTCAGTCCTATATTCATAATAAAAAAATGCGTTTGAATGTCCGCTGCATATTTTGTCCTTTTAACAGTCATGGGGTTTTCCGTGCATAACGTTAGTCATCTGTCAGTTGCGTCTGTCTTCTCCGTGATCACAAGTTCGAGTCCTTTCAAAAGCCTTCTCTACAGACTCACTCACTCACTCACTCATAAAGACAGTCTTTGCCGCCATCTATTGGCGAAATAATATATGTAACTTCTGTTGCTGTTCACGTTCCGGGACTATTTTTTCCAGCGGAAGGCAGGCTTTTAGTGATTTTACTTCATGAAAGTTGCATAGATACATATTTTTCGGCTTTAATATTTTTATTGTGTGGCAACCGTTTTATAAAAGCAATAAGGTACTCGAGGCAAGTGCTGTATCGTGAATAAGTAACGGCTGAAGGGGTTGCAGGCACTCCGCTTCGCGTCGTGCCTAACAACGCCCTCCAGCCGTTACTTATTCACGATACAGCACAGCCTCTCGTACCTTATTGCTTACATATATCATTAATTCTCGAAGATCTCAGTACAAAGACTGAGATGGAGACAGAATTTTCCCCAAATTCTGTGTTCTAGAGAAGTCATATTACACTTTTTTAAAGCCCTTTCTCTTAATTACACGTTTCCAGATGATCAGCTATGACACATTACCACTTTGAGATATTTAGATATTTAGTCATCACTAGTAGGCCTATGTATTTGTTATTGTTTAATCCAACTCAACCAACTCAAAAACGTTTTGAGCTGTATGTATTTTTCTCTTAATTTTCGTATATGTAAAAAAAATAAAAAGGGAAAAAAATATTTATTCTGCATGAATACAAAAAAACTACTAACAACTATAACTATAGATCATAATAACAAAGTACAGAAACAACTGTTTTATTTTGGGACGGTTGACATTCACTTTAGGACGGTTCAAATTGGTTTTCAGGACGGTTCCAGGACGGAGGTGAAAAAAGTTAGTCTGGAGCCGTGGTCAGTATAAAGCTGGATTTGCTAAGAAGCTGCTCATGAAAAAAGAATCGGTGGCAACTATTCGTGTTCCTGCTGAACCTCTAGAAGAAGTGAGTGTAAAGTTTTATTAACCTTTATATTAATCTTTGCAGTTTGTATCTCACTAAGTTACTCTACCCTGCCAGTAACGTTACATACACAGATAGATCAAAGTGATTACGTTAACCAACCAATCAGAAACGTCCTGTTCGAGCCTTAACTGTCGAACTTCTTCGGGCCGTCATCTTATTCCGGGTCCGACTCCGGTTCAAACTGATGCGGTTGCACAGATGTGTCCTCAGAGACTCCCGCTGCCATTCTCTCTCCAAAATAACCTCAACTGTTGTCAAGGCAACACTCCACGTGCAAAACGCCGCAGAACAGAGGGGCGGAGTCAGCGAAGCTCATTATCATTTAAAGGCACATGCACTGAAACGGCGTGCTGAAAACAGAGCTGTTTTTAACCAGGTAAAATGAGTGTTTTCTTACAATACTAATGAGAATTTTTAATTAAAGTATATTACAAACTTTTCATTTAGACCCTAAAGAATCATATTAACTTTTACAAAAATGGCATTATATGACCCCTTTAAAGGTGCAGTGTGTAACATTTTTGAGTATTTATTAACAGAAATGCAATATGACATCCATAACTATTTGTTCAGTGGTGTATAAAGAACTTACTTAATAAACCGTAATGTTTTTATTACCTTAGAATGAGGCATTTATATCTACATAGGCGCGGGAATCGCCTTCTATGAAGGTCGCCATATTGTGACGTCATGTTTCTACAGTAGCCGAACGCGAACAAACAGCGTTACAGAGCGCGTTTCGTCACTACCTTGAAAGAGAAGCCGCAGGAAGCTAGAAGAAGCTAGTCATAAACACCGTGAGTAGTGACTTTTCCCTTGTCAGTGGTGTAAATATGTAGTTGGATTGTTTCATGTAACTGAATTCTTCTCCCTCGCTGTGTTATGGCTTTGCTATGTGGGGATAAATGTGCTGGTTAAGTTCGTGAGACAGCTGATTAGTAGGCTACTCTTGTCATTGACCGTAAAACAGTTACAGGAATCACCAACCCGTCGATCTTGGAAGCATTTTAAGTCGATCGAGTTTCCAAAATCAGAGAAAAAAAGCCTATTGTGTGTGTAGTAAGTGGTGTGTAGGGGATGCGGAGGCGCGCGCGCGGTTACAATCACGTCATTTTTGCCGCGCGCACCTTTGGGCTCATGCGGACGCGTCGAGTTTAAACAAGGCGCTTTAACCAGCTCAGCCACAGTAACAGCTCATATTAGCCAGCTAAACTTTTACTACCCTGTTAGAAAACATATATAGTTGCATAGTTTCATGTGTTTCTTCTCCCTCGCTGTATTATGGGTTTGCTATGTGGGGAGAATGTGCTGTTTACGTTTGTGAGACAATCAGCTGATTACTATTATTATATTATATATTAAGACCCTTGATCCTCACCTGAAACTTTATCCATGATGTGGTTTATAATGGACTGTGGTACAGAAACTTGGTTTACGCTGGCTATTCTCTGCTGTCTCAGTCGACGATGTGTGTCCCGTTTTAGCCACCGTAGCTTCTTCGAAAGGGAGGGGTGAGCGGTGGGCTGAGCCCTTAGTGTAAACTCGCAACCGAACCGCTAGATGTCGCTAAAAATCACACACTGCACCTTTAAAAAAAACATTAAATATAGTATATTTATGTTTTTTATTATTATTATTAATAATAATAATATACTACTCATCAAATGTTTGGAATAATTAAAAAAAAATATATATATTTTTGAAAGATGTCTCTTTTGCTCACCAGGCTTTGACCAAATAAGTGGTCAAATACAGTAAAAACAGTAATAATGTGAAATACTATTGCAATTTATTTTAATCCTGACAATTTCAAAGCTTCATTGTTAGCATAATTACTCAATGAAAACATGACAAAATTACGGAGTAAGATTTTTTTTTTTCAGTGCCACAGGATTTTTATTTTGGGTGAACTGTCCCTTTAACAATCGCATTACTTCCGACATGATCTCAGCGGTCAGAGACTCTCACTGGACTCAGTCAGATGAGAACCAATGCGATCCGAGTGTGTGTGTGTGTGTGAGAGAGAGAGAGAGAGAGAGAGAGAGAGAGAGAGAGAGAGAGAGAGAGAGAGAGAGAGAGAGAGAGAGAGAGAGAGAGAGAGAGAGAGAGAGAGAGAGTGTGTGTGTGTACTTGTACATCTCGAGAGGAGGATTCACACACACACACACACACACAGACACACACAGGAGGATTCACACACACACACACACACACACACTCTTCTGTTGCTGAATATGTGTGTGTGGACCACAGTGCTTTTAGATTTACAGTATTCATTAGCAGATTGTTGAGGAAAACAAGCGATTCATCAGTGGAATAAAATCACGCCGTTTCACTGAAAAAAAAAAAAAAATTCTTATTTAGTATTTATCTTGGTTTCCATCACATCTAAAGTGTCTTAACTCAAGATACAAGCAAACTGACTTCATCTAGCCCACATGTACACGTCTTCCTTTAGATTATCCAGAGGAACAGCAGACGCCCAGGCAACACACACTCGAAGCGCTGCAGTCTCAAGGCTCCAGTCTTATAGTGAGTTTGAGTTTAAAACAAGAACAAATCTCTGCCAATAGAGTCAAAACAATAATATTAATTAAAAAATGAAAGCATATTTCTGGCAGATATTTCTTCTTGTTTGAAGCACAAACTCACTTCATTTTGATGCATTTTATTCTGCTTCTCCAGTAAATGTTTCCCGTGTTCATATTTTAGCTCAGATTTATATTTGCATATATGCATTAGCATAGTTTGTTCAGTGCATGTATTCTCTGACTCTTCAGCGTTTCAAACTCTGATGGAAAATATCCTTAGGCTAAACTCTTACATATTTGTGCCGAACAATTAGTGTTATTTATTGCATGCAAGATAATTGAAATTGATTCATCATACTGGTTGAAACCCTGGCCTGTCTGCCGGCAGGAGTTATTGTTTTTGAGAGCAATATGATCTCAAAACTAGTTACAATATGAGCAATATCAATATGGAAAAGGGAAAATCAGTGGCGTTTTAAAATGATAAAAATGATTTTGTGTTGAAGTAAATACAGAAAAAACCAATGTAATTTACATGAAAAAGTTAGTTCAGACAAGAATAAAAAAAAACGAAGTATTCTATATTAGTACTCTATTCTAGCGTGTAGAAATTAGAGTGTAAATATCAACGTTACAAAATTAAGTAAAATTACTCAATTTTTCTGGTGTTCCCATCATGCACTGGGCCTTGAATAATTAATGAGGCTGATTTGTCACTGTTTTCCAGCTGTATTTACACTGTTTTACCACTTTTTTGACATTGCTTTTGTTGTTAGGATTATAAACTGGACATTTTGTGACATTTGGAGTTTATTTTCCACTCAAAATGACATTCAAACACAAAAACGATCCATCAAATGTTACCGTAATTATGTATTGTCTACCAATAGGTCTCTGCGTTCACTTGATGATAACGCTTGCAATGTAGAATATCTAATGTAATAAGTAGTTAAATGTGTCTAAATAAGTATATTTTGTAAAAGTGTGATTTCAATCAATATTATATTGCTTGAGTGAAGTGAATTGCAAAGGAAATTCCAACTAAGTAGATATTACTCAACCTTTTACTAGCCAAGATAAAATTACTTATTTCCTTTGTTTGTTTCACTTAACTTAGTCAAGTAGAGTTTACTTAATTTCAAATGTGAAATTTACTTAAAAATATGCGTGCAAAGACTAGCCAAAGAAAAATTAAGTCAATTTAAGATGACTATTGAGAATTATTTGAGGATTTGACATCACAAAAGAGATTGAATAGAGAGCAAATATGATCTCAAAAATATCTCAAACTGTGCTTAAATTTGCCAAGGACAGAGATCTGAATATGAGCTTTGACTTTCGTCTGTATTCACAATTTCTCTGGCAAAAAATCTTGTTTTTCCTTTGAATCAAGTTAATTTTTCTGACATTTTTTGTCATATTTGTATTGGAAAACTACAAATAAGAATAAATATATATGTGTATATAAAGGGAAAGTTAGTCCAGAAAAAATGCAAGTGGTTTTTGAAGGTTAGAAGGTATAAATGAACGTCAAAATCCAATGTTTTCCATTTTTTTAATACCAAAGACTCACACATATGATGATCTCCTCTCAAAAACATAAAGATAGCTATTTTTGTTATTTAATACTGTGTAAGAAAATAATAATAAAATAATTCTGATTAATCTTATGATTTTTGACCTTCAAATAGCAGAATGAAACAATAATAATATTAAATTTGATGATGAAAATTATTAATAACATAATAATTATTAATAAAATACACAATAAAATATCTTTAATTAAAAATGTATTTTGTTTTTAGGGCTGCCATAGTTAAATTATTTTATTATTTTTTCAATTTGTGTTATTATTTAACTTTGTATTTTGCTGGAGTTGATCTCAATGATATCTCAAACTCAAAAGGCAAGACTTTACAATAAAGTATTATTTCTTTACATTAGTTCATGCATTAACATGAACCAGATTTTTTTTACAGCATGAAAGGTTACAATATTGGAAATCTGCTCAACATGCAACAAAACGATTAGATGATGTGTAGAATATGCATATTAATAATTTCACATCTCAGGCTTTTATACAACATTTTTCTCTTTTGATGGAAAGAACAAATGCCCAGTTTTTAATTATTAGTGTAATATTATTATGATTAAAAAGTTTGGGGTAGGTAAGATTAAAAATAAATCAATACTTTTATTCAGCAAGGATGCATTAATGTGATCAAAGGCAACAGTAAAGACATTAATGATGTTGCAAAATGTTCTATTTTAAATAATCCTTTAGCAAAGAATCCTGGGAAAAAATGCATGAATATTAAGCAGCAAAAACTATTTTCAACACTGATAATAATAAGAATCATTATTAATAATTGAGCATTAATTGAATGATTTCTGAAGGATCATGTGACACTGAAGACTGGAGTAATGATGCTGAAAATTCAGCTTTGATCACAGGAATAAATTAGTTTAACATATATTTACATATATATATAACAGCTGTTTTACATTGCTATAATGTTTCACTGTTTTTACTGTATTTCTGATCAAATAAATGCAGCCTTGGTGAGCAGAAGAGACTCTTTTACAACTGTTTAATGCAAAAATAAAAATAAAAGAAGAGGAAGAAAAAGAGGGAGAGAAAGAAAGGAAACCACAGAGCTTTAAAGCTTGGCGTTCGTCTGTCACTGTTTCCATCATCTGTAATATTACAGGAACCAAATGCTTTAATGCTAATGCTATGTTTAGGCGAGCGCGCTAACTTCTGCTGGATCCTGAGAAATCCTGTTGTAAAGGTATGTGTGTGAGAGAGAGAGAGCTGACGCAAACACCTCCTCTGGACCCGTAATATAAGACATTAGCATGACGGAGAGAAGCGCGTTCAGCGGTAAAGCAAAAAGATCGTGATTTTGACGGTAAAAAAATGGTAAAAATGCTACGGTGAAAAACTGTTAAGTGGGTAACAGTAACTTTCTGCACTATATATGGTAAATAACTGTGATAAATCTAACTGTACATTAAAGTAATTTCACAGTAAAATACCGTTAAAGTTACAGTTTTCGGAAGTGAAAAAGAAAATTGTGTAATTTACAGTGAAAAAACGTAAGTTAACATTCACACAATTCCCTGCGTGGCACTTCACATTTGATGGATTTTTGTTGAAATCTTCATAGTTTTCTTAGTTTTTTTTCTAATCAGTTATGTACATTAGGGTTTTATGTTACATTTAATGTTGTCAAATGAATGTTTATTGCATTTTTAAAATGTCATGATGGTGTTTAGTGTTTGTGTGAATGACACTGTGCATCTTCAATATATTAATATTAACAGCTCGTGAAAAAGCTGCTTGAGATGAGCTTTGATTCATCATGTGACTCTCTGCACCACTGTGATTGGTGGTTGACTATTAAAATGGTAAAAAAATGTTTACAAGAAATACGTTTTTTTTTTACTGTAAATGGTAAAAAAAAATATTACAATGGTAAAAAAAAAATGGTAACAATTTACTGTATTACAATGGTAAAAAATTTTTTTTTACAAGAAATACGTTTTTTACTGTAAATTGAATGTTAAAATGTTTTATTACAACGGTAAAAAAAATGACAAGAAATACGTTTTTTACTGTAAATTTAATGGTAATTTTTTTTATTACAATGGTTAAAAAAATAATTAAAATGTAAAAAAATAATATAAGAAATACTTTTTTTTACTGTAAATTTAAGTTTACAGCAAGTCTGCAGAACCAATGTTGCAACCGTATTTTTTTACGGTAAATTTCTTTCAACCACAGCTGCCAGTTTTTTTACTGTAAATTGAACAGATTTTTCAGTCGAAACGGGAACATTGATAGATCAAGCATGTTTAGCATAAAGCATGTATGAGCTCCATAAACTCGTGAGCTCAATCCTTCACACACTGCCGTTCATTTATTCCTGGATCCAACACTGAACTCACAGACTGGATCTCTGATAGGAATTCATTAGAAATTGGTGCGCAACTGAGATCTGATGCAAGTCACTGCAAGACAGAAGATGTGAGGAAAATAAATGCACTCGTTCTAACTTCAGACACTTATAGTGCATCCATTATTAATGCATGTAAACGTGTAAAATCTACGTATGCGGTCATTAAATGCATCAAAATTGGATTCTGGATTAATGGGAATCCAAAAGGTGATTTTTCTCTGATCTTGGTATGAAATTACAATTTATGATAATAATAAAAAACGGTTTGGTGGAGCTAGATGCCTTTTTTATGTCTTTAAACCCTCGGATGTCCATTTTTATGGCCCTAAACTACAAAAAATAATATTTTTCTATCAGTATTTTTGACTAGTCTTCCACTGCAAAATATCTAAACATTCATAAATCAAGATACATTTACTGGAGATGCTAAATTACTTCATATATATTAAGTATTTTTTTCTGAAAAATGGAATTTTGTGAAAAATTACGTGAGTTTGTGCTTAAAACAACAAATATGTGCCAATGGGGTCAGAAAAATTATTTATTTTTCTGACTTTATATCATATTTGTACTGGAAAACAAGACAAACATACCAAATAAGAATAAACACACACACACACACACACTATGCATACATTACAGTGTATATACCCTCTAAAAAATGCTGGGTTGTTTCAACCCAAATTTGGGTCAAATGTGGACAAACCCAAATGTTGGGTTAAAAATGTAATTAAAAAATTTACAGTTGAAAGTGAAAGTTGAAGTTGGGTTAAAATTTTAAATTACATTTTTAACCCAACATTTGGGTTTGTCCATATTTGACCCAAATTTGGGTTGAAACAACCCAGCATTTTTTAGAGTGATATATATAAATATATATAGTGTATCCCCAGTTTTTTGCCATGGTAAGCATGGTCATTTTGGTGGTTAGATATCATATTAACACATGTAAATGGAAGAAATGTAAACCTTCCTTTACTTTATTTCTTCCTGATTTGGTGTGAATTTTTCAAATATATATATGATGCAGATATTGATATAGATGCATGCACGAAAATAGTCGCTATTGTGAGTTTGTTTCATGCATTGAAAATCATTGATGACACGATGTACAAACAAATTTCCCTGCAGAATGTTCACTTCTACCATCAAGTAAAATGATTTAATGAGTTTCCCACCAATATCATCACAGTGACCTCTGACCTCTTGAGAGGAACGCGGGTTTAAAGCATGTTTACAGGGCATGTTTTCCTCTTCACGATGGCTGTCGCCACTCTCTGGTCGCACACACACACACACTTAATGACGCACATGT
Organism: Rhinichthys klamathensis goyatoka; assembly: GCF_029890125.1. Classification (NCBI taxonomy): domain Eukaryota; kingdom Metazoa; phylum Chordata; class Actinopteri; order Cypriniformes; family Leuciscidae; genus Rhinichthys; species Rhinichthys klamathensis. Next base: position 69,143 of record NW_026607321.1, read on the forward strand.
GTTTGTCAGATCTCCACATGCACTAATGCAACAAAGAACAGCAGCTCCGGCCCTTCTACTCTCAGAAACATCCAGCGCTCATTAATCATCCCTTATTGATGTGCAAATCCTGCCTTTGATCAATCCTGCAGGGTTTGAGTCACGAGTGGACGAGTGTTATGCAGCACGTCTCAACAAGCGGACGAGTAGACGAGCTCCTGGACCTGTAAGGGCAGAGACTTCACTTTTAAACACAGAAGGAGAGAAGAGAGAAACGAAGAGCTTTTCTGTGATCACGGACTGCATCAATGCTGGGTTGTTTCAACCCGACTTTGGGTCAAACGTGGACAAACCCAGCCGTTGGGTTAATTTTTTTAATTCAAATTTTAACCCAACGTTCGGGTTTGTCCATATTTGACCTAAAATTGGGTTAAAACAACCCAGCATTTTTTAGTGTGCCAGCTGTTCTCAGGCGCTTTCATCTGTTCATCCGCGGCTCTACTTACCCACAGTCCAGACAAACTTCTGCTTTCATCACTTTCTAAAGTTTTTAACTTGGTAAAGAGGTCATATCATGAGGACTCACATTTCCTTGATCTTCTGAGATGAAAGAGCTTCTGCAAACACAACTTTCAGAAATTTCAGAATTTCTTCCTCTCAGTCCAAAAGAGGCCGATTTTAAGCTTTCGTGACTTTCTGACATTCATTTCACCAATTTTATTATTTCAAATATATATATATATATAATATCTTCAGTCATTTTGCTTCTCCAGTAAACGTATCTTGATTTAAGAATGTTTAGATATTTGTGTGGAAAACAAGACTTTTATTTTATATTTTGTTGCAGTGAACTGATGAAATGCAAACTGAAGGAACAGA